>NC_025998.2:19894320-20009320 GCF_000442705.2 Elaeis guineensis | reverse complement strand
ATAGTTGGCACCTGAATTTTTCAGGATTTTATTTGCTTATTTCCATGGATATTTTTATTCTAGATTGACTTAATTAATCTGATTTATTAAATAAAAAAACATCAAATAGTTGAAGTATCTTCTTTAGCATGTGATCCCTTTCATCACCTACCAACTTCCTAAGGTAGGATCCACTATACATGCAACTGTTTAGAAACATCCAAAGCATGCATAATCATATGTTGGGGAATTCCTCGTAAGTACGAAATACGGATTTTCGTCCAAAAATACAATGCGGATGACGATGTCAATATCATAAAAAAAAAGATGAAAAAAAAGCATAAAAACACGACCAAGTAACATGGATCGTCGGCTCAAAGCTTATCTTTATGGGTTTGCAAACTTCACTATGAGAGAATTCACAAATACAAAAAGAAATCACGCACTCTCAACTCTCATACATCAATCTGTCAATAAGAAGCACATATCCCTCACAAAATCTCTCAAAATCCTCAAAGAGATACTTCACCATCATAAACTCTATCACCACATCGTAGAGCTCGTCACAAGCTTTTTATAGAGCCTAAGAACACTTAAAACGGATAAAAAACCATCAAAATACACATTTGAATCGAAATCACTTTTAGCTGTCCGATCGCCGATCTGATGCACAGATCGCCGTAATCTTCCGCTGGCCCGCGCACCAAATCCGATCTCCACAAGGCACCCTTAACACTGGTCGTCTGATCGCATCGATCGGATGGTCCAGAAGGCTCCCACCAATAGCCCTGGACCAGCATCCGTTCAAGGGTGCTGTAATCGGTCCAACGCCCGTTTCAACCCTGATTTAGGCTGGTTTAGCCTGGTTCAGCCCAATTCAACCTAGTTCTTAGTGGTTCAAGGGGTTTTAAGCCGATTCTCTGTTGGTTCTTCATCGGTTCACCTCCAATTTGGTTAGTTTAGCTCCCAATTGGTCGATTCACCTCCAGTTCGAATCCAATTGAGCTCAATTTTATGATTTTTCATCAATCCTGGAGTTTATGAGCTTCCATCAACCAACCAAGGTTGAATTCAAGGCACCAAATCCAATAAATCCCAACCTCGACTTGACATTTGGCCTCCACACAGATTTAAGAGCTTATGAATAATCTCGCCCCCATGCCCTGGGATAAATGCTTGGCTGCTCATGGATAGGGAGATATAAAAGTCGAGCCAAACATGCTCGATCCCATCTCTTTCATGTGCTGTGACCTGCTTGACCTGAGATCTGCTCGGATAGCCTCTTACAGCAATAAGAGCTTCACTCTGCGACGTCGTTTGTTATCCTCTCGAGTCTTTCGTTTATATCCAATTCACTTGCATTTAGAACTCTACCTCATACTGAGCTCTCTACTAAGAGATAGTGTCCTTCACACTTTTTTCTTTTCAAGACAATCCTACTGTGTGCACAATCTTCAGGACTCTATCATCAGCTCCTCATCTATAGCTACTTGAATCCATCTACTTAATGAAATCAGATTACTCCTAAAGTTGAATTTGTATCAGATCTCTCCCAATTTTCTCATACTCCATCATGTGTCTTTAGCTGACTGTCCCAATATCCTTGATCGCATAGCTCGATACATCCGACAAATGAACAATGCCCTCACTACTCTCTAGAGAGTCAAACAGCTCTTCTCTACAACAAACATAATGCGAGCAAGCTGAATCTAAAATCCACTGAAAGAAAAAAATAGATATCTCATTAGAGACCATATACATATTATCAGTCTAATCAGTGTCGCTACCATGAACCATTACCGTAGTAGTCTTCATCCGATCTTTGAGCTGTGGATAATTTCTAATTCGATGTCCCAATTCATCACATCAGTAGCATCTAAACTTGCTCGAGTCTCTTGATTTGGATTTGGACCGTCTACCTTGCGATCCTTCACCACTTCATCCTCTGCTACCACTACTTCTAGTCACCACCAAAGCCAAGTCACTGCTTGAACTCGAGGCTCGATTCTCTGGTCTGAGAATCTTATTTTGGAGAAGTATAGAAGTGACATCATCTATCTTGATGATGCTCTTTTTCACAAGAAGAGTGGTCACCAAAGATTCAAATGAAGAGGAAACGATGAAAGTAAGACCAACATCTTGGTCTTCTCCTCAACCTTCTCACCAATATTTAAGAGATTAGTGAGGATCTTCTGAAATTGCTGAGATGCTCCTACACATTTTGTCCCTTACTGATCTGTAGCTAGAAGAATACTTCCAAAAAAGAGAGCATTGGTGAGAGTCTTCGTCATGTACATCTCCTCGAGCTTCGACCATATCACCATCGGAGAAGTCTCGCTAAGCACATGGTTACCACATCATCCATCAAGTACCAGTAGATCGTGCTCACCACCTGCATCTGGAGCCACTTTCAATTTTTCTTCTCTATGGTGGTTGGCTTCTCCTCGCATAAAAGAGCATCAATTAAACCTTGTTGGATGAGCACATCTTTGACCCTCGCTTGTTATAGGAAGAAATTATTCTTTCCATCAAACTAGTTGATCTCTATCTTGATTGAGCTTGTTTTCTCGATCTTCTCTAACCTTGATCAGCACCACCACAACCCAGACAATCTTCCTCTGATACCATTTGTTGGAGAATCCTTACAAGTGCGAAATATGAATCTCCATCCAAGATCGCAATGCCGATGACAATATCGATACTACAAGAGAAAGGATGAAGAAAGAAGCTCAAAAATAAGATCAAATAAATGGATCGGCTTAAAACTTACTCCAACGGGTATGCAAACTTCATTATGAGAGAAATCCACAAATATAAGAGGAGATCACACACTCTCAACTCTTATATCAATCTCTCAATAAGAAGTATATATCCCTCATAGAATCTCTCAAAACTCTCAAAAAGACATCCTAGCCATTATAAACTCTACTATCATGTCTAAGCTCATCACAAGCTTTTTATAGAGCTTAAGAATACCTAAAACGGATAAGAAACCATCAAGATACACTCATTTGAACTAAACCTACTTTCAGCTATCTGATCGCCGATCTGATGTGCAGATCCCTTTCGATCGCTGCAATCTTTTACCGGCTCGCACACCAGATCCAATCTCCATAGTAGCCCTAAGGCATCCTTCACACCAGCCATCCGATCGTGCTGATCGAACAGTCTAGAAGGCTCCCACCAATAGCCCTGGTCCAGCACCTAGTTCACCCCGATTTGAGCTGGTTCGGTTCGGTTCAGCCCAATTCAATCCAGTTCTTAGCGTTTCAAGGCCAATTCAAAGGTTTTAAGGTGGTTCTCTACTGGTTCTTCACCGATTCATCTCCAATTTGATCGGTTCAGCTCCAAATTGGTCGGTTCACCTCTAGTTCGAACTCAATTGAACTCAATCTTATGATTTCTCATCAATCCTTGAATTTTTGGGCTTCCATCAGCCAACCAAAGTTGAATTCATGGCGCCAAACCCAACAGCATACAACAAGGTAACATCCTTCATTATGCATTGCATGACCAATCTTGTAACAACATGCAGATATAGAGATCTAAAATGTCCAGAAGCGCTTGCTTAATATTACATGCTAATATTTCAAAACAAAAACTGTCAATACAATGTTTGTGTTAGTTCAGCAAAACAATAAGGCCTTGTGTTGTACCCAAACAAAAAAAAAAAAAAAGAATAATCCTTGTGGAAATTGATGCCTTCAATGATCTAGTGAATCCAGTTCCCCATTGTGGCCTCTGAGGTTCCCATTGCATCTTCCATAAATCATTTTTTACTGAGTTCTCATTTTCAGTCTTCTAAGGCTCGATTCCAGAACATAAACACAAGATTCCGCAAGAAAGCTGGTACTGAACGAGCAAGAGATCAACCACTCTCAAAAACCCTAACTCATCTATAAGCATCATGCTTGACATAACCCCCAAGCCCAACTAAGTGAGATAAAACTCGTCTCTTGATCCAAGTTGCTCAACACATCCCCAATTCAGTTAAGGTATTTCAATTAATTCAAAGTAAACATCCTTGACTTGAGCCCAGCCCAAATTGCCTGTGTTGGGCTGGCTTGCAGGGTAGTTTGCAATTGGGGGAAGATACTTTATCCATTATTGCAAATTAGTCTGCTGTCAATTGGCATCCAATTTTGCCATTAAGTGCCTTCATAAAAATAGTATGGAGATCTCAAAAATGACATGAAAAAATTATATATATATATATATATAAGTGTAGAATTTTTTTATCATTTAATAAAATGGGTTATGTAACAAGAGCCTCTACTTCCTCGTGATCATATTCTTCCATCTCTCACCCTTGTTCAATTCTGGCATGGCAACTTGGTGGTAGAAATTATAGGTAACTCCTCAGCAAGGATGACACCTCCCCCTTTCATCGGGGAAACAAAAAAAGAACCCTCCTCTCCAAAAATCATAGCAAGAAATATAATCTAAAAATACAAAAAATTGGAAAAGATAAAATAAATGGGTCGATTGCAGATTGTGGACCAGCTCCTGGAGGCCAACAGAAGCCCAATTGTAAGCGCTGCCATTTCACAATTTCACTTTTCCCTCCTTTCACCATCCTTCTTTTTCTTTGTTTTTCCTTTTTTTTTTTTTTTTCCTTGAATGAATTCTTTGTTTTTCCATTCAGTTTCTGATATATGGTTATATGTCCTGGTGAGGCTTACATCGAGAGCATATTGTCACGCTTTGGTTATTATGAATAGTATGTGAGTTCTTTCTTATTCTTTATGGCTGTTTAGCTACAAAGTGGTGAAGGGAGGAAAAAATTTCTAGTGTTTTTATCTATCTATCTATCTTAATTTGGAGTTGATATAAGATCGGGGCATGGTTTCTTTGTCGAAGAACTTAGATTTTTTAGGAAGGAATAATCAGGCAGGATTATGCGAACCAACTTTAAAATAAATGAGAAAAATCATTTTGACTATGACTATTTATATGTGACATAACTAGTGATTATCCTGAATTGATTTCTATCCTTCTGGAAACTTTTTTGTTTTGCTTCTGCTGATGCTGCTGTTGCAAACAAATGCACTTGTTTAGTTTGAATCTATTAGCAAAACATATTATCTTGAATTGTGAATTATGAATGGGCTTGTCTAGCTTGGATGCTTTCTTCTTTTTTATAGAGTCAAGCTTTGCAAAGAGAGTTGCTTAGCAGCTTAATAAGGGTTTTGAGCGCCGCTTCATTGTTTAATATTATCTCAAAACATCATGATGGGAGGCTAAACCATGAGTGCTCTCTTATGCTGGGTTGTTTTGGTTTCCTCAGCGATTTGCATTCATGGGCTTTTTATTTTTTTTTTTTTTTTTTTTTTTTTTTTTTTTTTTTTAAAATTATCCAGTTGTAAGAATGAACATATATTTGTGTGATGTGCACATAGATTTCCGTTTTTTTTTTTTTTTTTTTTTTTTTTTTTTTTTTTGATGTGCACATAGATTTCCGTTGAATGATGGACTTTCTGCAATTTTCTCTGTTCATTGAGCAATAACCATTTAGAAGAATACGGTCAAACATTTCACATGAATTCAAACCATCTCTCCTTTAATTTTTTAAGACTTTTATAAGGGTCTGTGCAGGTATGTTTATATTCATATATCGATCATTCATTAGAAAGATCTTGCATATTTATATAGAATCAATGAATTTAAATAATATCTTTCAACTAATTTTTTTGAATAAAATTTATCATTATAAATGATATTAAAACAAGTTCAATCCATAGTCCATGCAAATTAGAAATATTGCAGCATAGATTCATTAGAGCTGATCACAAACCGACCATGATGTTTAAAAAGATTGTATGGACTTGAAAATCGTTAGCTTGACAAGGATGCTAGGACTTAAATAGGGGAGTATATAGGATTCGTGCTGGTATATATTTAGTCCCATATCGATTATCCATAAGAAAATCTTGGATACTTATGCAGTGTCAAAATATTCAAAAAATTTTCTGACTGTCTTTTTGGATGAGATCCTAATTATTATCACTTTTATGAATGCAAAGTTGCAAAGGATTTTCTTAGTGAATTTTGTAGATATGGAATATCAGGCATGCAAATGCTTCACGCATTTTTTCTATATAAGAACAATTCTCACCACAAATAGTCATAAAAATAGTATATCTTATTGCGCAGTAGTTTGTTCAATAGTTCAACAATTTTTACAACTTTCCTAACAAACACAAGGACAATCTTTAATAACTTCTCCTAACAAATACAAGGATATTTCAGGCATATTTATTGTTTGGTTCAACAATCCAACAGCCCCTAACTTCTTCTAACAAACACACCCACGCTCTCTTTATAAAGTGTTCCAGGGCTCTGACTTTTATGAAATGTAATGTAATTATATGGTATCAGAATGAGGTTGCAGTTTCGAAATCCACAAGCACCCAGATGTCGCTGGGGTGATTGTTGTGCAGGTGCCAGTGCATACTCGATGGGACCTAGGACGGAGTTGCTAGCCGAGGGGTGGCTGTTGATCGGGCAAAATTTTCAGAGATCAACTGGTGGGTTGACTCGCCCTAATGGATAGGGATTAAATTAGGACTGACCACCCAGCATGCCGTTTGAGGTCAATCTAACTTAATACGACCAACTCAGGTGCGAAGCCCCTCAGATCCACCGCATGCTTATTGCAGGGTTTGAGCCTAATGAATAATATCGAGGCACATATCTAGTTTAACATTGTTTCTATGTTGGGCAAAACATGTCGAAATAGACTTTCATTTTGTCTGGAATGGATGGCCTCCAAGCAGCTTTGGTGTCCTTCATCTAGATAAAAGATAGCTTACGACGTGTTTATCAAGCCCCTTCCTCGACCAAAATTTCAACAATTTGCTCTAAGCTTAATGTGGTTGCACCCCCCATAAGCTTGCGGGAGAATATTAACATAATAGTTTGTTCAACAGTCCAACAATCCCTAACAACTTCTAACAAACATAAGAACAATTCTAACAATTCTCTTGACAAACATAGGGCATTCCAAGTCCAATAATCTCTAACAACTTCTTTTAACAAACACACTCAGCTCTCTTTATAAAGATGTTCCAGAGCTCTGATTTTTATGAAATATAATGTAATTATATATGCACCTTGTGTTTGCTCACAGAAGCAGACTGAGATTTGAGAATCCAAACTTCTTTTTTCTTAAGATTTCTACTTTAGAAATCTCCTATCTTTTTGATTGATCTGTTGTGGTAATGTCAATTTCGAAAGCAACGATAACGGTGGGTGCTTTACTCTCTAAACTGCATAACCTGCGGGTGGATGCGATCGTATTTATGGTGGATGCAGTAGAGACAAGGAGCGATTCCTAGGAACCAAATTGAACTGGATGCGCAGGTGGCAGATGAGACTCTAGCCAGGATTCCTTTTCTTGTCCTCATGCTGCCTCTGAGAATGAGCTCCGGGCCTGGCACACTAAACCACTACAATGGAAAGTGAATCAATCCAATACCAACATCCGGCCCATAAAGCTCTTCATGTGCAACCTGGGCCGCAAGAGGGCTACAAGAAGTACAGGTTTTGTAGCTTCTAAAGATGATATATAAGTATAATATCACAGCTATCTCATAATCGTAGTTTTATGCACCTTGCACCCGCATGAAATTTATTTTGCAGTTGGATATGCTATTAAATGTATCTGCAACATACATATATACTATAAATATAGTGTTCTTGAGTGCATAATTATTTGCAACTCGGGATCTTACTTGTTAGCAGTTCTTCCAAGGATTGGAGCTTGGTTATTATATTTTGGCTCGCATGTTCTACTGACATTAATAACTTCTCAATTCGCATTCTTTGTCCCAAGTTAAAGATGGATTTCTGTGCAAGTATGGAAGGTTATGAACAGTGCCTAATTAGCTATAAAGCTCAATCATGATAGATATGTTTGGCTAAAAGATTTACTAGAAGGATGTACTTCAAGTATCTATGCTCCACTTTCCAGATTGATGTTGTACGTCATGATTGCATGGAAATTGTGCTTTGGAAGAATCCCGATACAGCTTTTTTTTTTTTTTTTTTTCATTTTTTTCATTACAACATACTTGATATCCTACTGGTTATCACTTGGGTCGTTGTATGAGATTGTAGTCTGTAGCCATCACTTTATACTAGAGCTGATCATGGGCCAAATTTCGGGCCTATATTCTATTCATTTTTAATCGGATTTTGAGCTGGATCTATGTAAAATTTGATATTTTTTAGGCACGGCCCATAATTAGAACTACTTTATACCCAATTGCCTAATGCTGTTCATCGATTGGGTTAGAAAGAGCTTGTAGCTTTTCTAAAGGTAACCAATGTACAAAAATGTTGCCTTGGTGTCATTTCTTTGTGCTCAAGCTCTGTCGGAACCCTACTGCAAGTAATGGCAGAAATTGTCCTATAACAATTCAACTTAATCAAGTTGGAAAGACCTAATTGATTGATGCAACTAAGAACTTGATCCAAAACTCATCCATTCCACATTGATGCAGCTCCCTTAGGACTACAATTTCTTCGTCTCCAATTATTCATCAATAGATATAACTAATTCAGTCCTATCCATCACATCATGGCATATGCCATGTAAATCTACCAAAAGGTGAATCCTTCAAATTATATTGATAGATTGTATAACTACTATGAGGTGATTGTTAATTACATTTGGTCCCGTCAATTAGCATTCTCTCCTTTTGGGGAGAGGTCCTGGGTTTAGCTTAAGATGGTGGCAGTGTTATGATAGGGAGAACTATATGTCATAGAGCAATCAAGAATGGATGAGATTTTTTTTTCTCCAAAAGCTTTTTTCTTTTCTTTTGGTGGGATGCCAAATGCTTGTTTGATTGCTTTCTGAAAACTATGTTTTGTAAGGTTGAGATGTTATAAAAGCTGAAAAATAAATGTTATGAAGCACAGGTTTTCAGTTTCTTTGGTTCAGAAATAGATCTTCCATTTTCCATAGAATCCATTTTCCAAAAAAGAAAGGCACAATATTCTCATGGCATAAAGAAAGAGACAAGCACCATGGATGCTATTCCAACAAGTTAGGTATCAACTTTAGCCAATGTCAACCAATAGATGTGATCACGGCTGCACAATTTTCATGAGCAATTTAACATGGTCACAAGGCTTCAGCATCCACCGAAAGCAAGAGAAATTGATCGTGGATTTGGTTTTCAAAAATATAATACCCACGATCGCAACAATTGGATTCCTTAGTTGTTGGCATCAAAATATTAACTTTATCCAATTCTTTCTATTCCGAATGTAAAGCGGAGGAAGAAAAAAAAGTAGGGATAGCAATTTTAGCTGACAGACCAGATATCCGACCCAATTCGATCCAAATTGAACAGATTTTACATGATCTGATTAGAACTCAAGATAGGTATACATGGATTCTTAAAAAAAAGATATCTGAAATGGGTTCGGATCAAATATAAATAATTGATATACACCACTCCAAATCCAATCTGATATAACTTTAATCTAAATGTTCCTTTGAATATTACAATGATTTTATAATGCTTACATGAGAAGTTTCTCATTTGATACGATTCGATTCGACCTAACCCCCTTATTTAATTGATGTGATCCAATCCGATCTAAGATGGACATAGGATGAAAATGAAAATCAGATTTTTAATTATGAAATAGGTATGGATATTCATTGACTCGATCCTCGATCCATTATCATCATTAGAGAGAGATTACCTCCAAATGTATCAACACTATTAGGTGGTTCTTGGTTTTCTTCTTTTTGTCCCTTGATTAGGACTATTTCAACTAAAGGTGGCACAAACTTCATGCGTTTACTTATCACCATCTCCCTTGAAGAGTTTAATTGGCGCCATTAGATACCTTTGCATTGTCACTCTTTACTATTTAGATTAGGCCTCACTGCCACTCGTTCATTTTAAATTTTTACAACATGGAAAGCCCGATAACATGCAGGCACGTGTCCATGTAACACGGGAAGACATGTATCTATTAATCATTGCAACCCAGTGGATTGACCCTTGGCCCTCTCGTGTGTATCACACGTCTCTGGAAATACGCGGTCGGTGCCACCGAGATGCTCAGCTTCAAGGAAGCAAGCAAAAATCCAATTCAATGAATCTGCTACCACGCAGTGATGGTAGGAAGCGTACTTTTACAAGCATGCACGCAAATACAAATATCCAGAGATTGATGTCAACAATGCATCAAATGGTTCGTGATTTGTACATCTTTCACATTTCAAGAATTACCAGGCTAGACCATCCATATAATAGATTTTTATTATAATCAAGGGTCATTTCATATAAATCAGACTCCTTTTTGACTCACAACCTATATGTACTAATAATCATCTTCTGCATCAGATTTAATGTTAATTATTAAGTTTATACAATCAACACTCAAGGTAGAAATATTTTTTTTTTACATTTCATTTTCATGAATCGATTATTTTATACCAAATATATATATAGGAATCAAAAAATAAAATATTTAAAAATAGAGTAAGAAGATCAGTTGCAGAGTCCCATAATATAATCTTAATATGATTGACCATATTAAATTCTCTGTAAGTATGTTTCACCTAAATGAAATTAACGTGCAAAATGTTTTATTTCTTCAAGTGGAAGCCATTATCTTTGTGTGCGCATAATACGAGTTCAGCGCACGTACGTGCTCTATAGCCATAGTCGGCACACACCTAATGAAGGGACGAACCACATGCGCTCTTGGTGGAACGTTTCATGCATTCAGTAGCCAACCCCTCTGCTTCCAAAACATTGTAGAATAAAGCTAGAATAGTATATATCCCATGGTCACAAAGTTGGAGAAGTAGAGGAGAGGAAGAATAAGGGAGTTTGAGAGCTAGGTAGAAACCAAATGCATCGGAAAAGTTGTCAGAATACTAGTCCCATCCGGAATAAAATAGGTAAAACTTTAAGCTCCCAAGGCAATAATTAAATATATCCATTAGACTCCTTTTAACCACATTCCATGTGCCCAGCTTTAGCCTAAGAAAGCGGAGTCCGAGTTCTTCTAGGACATACACTTCTGTATAGGAAAAAATTATTGGTTAGATCCGATTTACGGGGGACTATGGATAATTTATTAATTAGAAAAGAGAAAAATGTATTAAATATATAGCATGAAATTTGTTGAGGAGGAAAAAAACATTAAATGCATGATAGTATGTATTATTATTACACAGAAAACAAAGAAAATAGAGGAAAAAGGATTAAATCATCTGTGGTCCATTGTCAGCCACATCCAACTAATAATTTTTTATATATAGGAATCATATCAACTTGTTTGATGTTAGCCATGAGGTCACCACAGTCCAAGTTCTTCTAGAACATTCTAGAACCAAGGGTTTTGTATGGAATATTATTTGGATCACGCATAAGGACCTAGCGGTTCTTAGAATGATAGTTGATGTTGTGCTGGATCGATCCTTAGGTTCATCCATGTACATGAGATCTTTTACGCAGACATCTATGCATGCGTGTACACAATCCCATGCACATAAAACATATAAAAAAAGGAAAAAAAAAAAAAGAAGCAAAGCAAAACCAGCAGAGAAGCAAGTATGTGTTTGACATGCATCAAGCTTGTAAAACTAGCAGTTGTAAGACAAATGGGATGTATATGAGAAGTATGACAGGAAACATTAATGGACACCCCTCGTTTTCCAATAAGTGCGCACTAACTTTTAGCTGGTGCATTACTCTTGTTTTGTTAATGTTAGGCAAAATCTTAACTAATTAGGATATGTTTCAATTAGAAGGTCTACAGAGACTGCATTAGAGATGGAAAACCTGTAGCATTTCAAAATTCATGAAGATTACAAACAAGGAATGAAAGCTCAATTTTATTTTGGTAGAGATATATAACATCTCTTGTGATCTATTGATTTCTTAGCATTATGCTAGTCTTGATCAAAACAACATATTATCAAGAAATATTGTCTTGAATCTTGTGATTTTCCTTTGTAATATCAAAGTAACTGTTTTGCAAGTAATAACCCTAAAAAAGTATATAGTTGTTAGAACTGTGAAATAAGTTTCCAGGAACATAAATCAAGGAACCCAAGGGAACTCTTTGTTGAGGAAGAATGATCATAAGAAGGTCAAAAAACTGACTTGGTGAAACCGATGTTCCTGGAAGCTTTTGTTAAGAAAATTCAAACAGAATCACTTTTTTCTTCACAAATTTTCTTCCAAAAAATCTTCAAATTAAAATATCTTATAAAATGTTCTCACGTGGTTGTTGGTACCAACGAGGAAGGAGAGAGTAATATATGTTCAAGATGATTGTTGCTCCTCTAGTAGATGTTGATGGTTTTCGTGAATCAGTTTGGTCCTCCATTTTATAAAAATAATATTATCTCTAGTGTCATTTTTTTTTTTTCCTGTAACTATCAGTTTGTATTTTTAAGCAATTGGGATATAAAATAATTAGATTAATTTCATTTGTCCCATTCATTCGTTTATTTATTGTTACACAGCTTCATTTATTTATTGTTACATAGCTTAAAGATGAACGGCATTCATGAATGATACACACCCAATCTCTTATAGTTGCTAAATGATGAGGTTAGGTCATAGGTACTTGAAAGTTTTAATTGTTAAACAAATGAAACTAATTTTTCTGCCTACAGCTCTCTAACGGCCAAAAGAAATAAAAAAAAAAAAAAAAGGATTGGTGAATCGGAGGTTGTGTGGTTGTCCCTTGTTTGTTTGCATGCCTCCACTATTAATGAAACACAATAATTTAGTCTTCTATTTTGTCAATTATGAAGCACACTTTGAAAAGAAAGGAAAAGGACTTCAGTGGTTTGGTTATAAAAAAATTTTAAATCAACCAAATTGGATAATACAAAATTAGAAGCATATTAACCCATTTATATTGTAGGCATTAGTTTTATTTCACGTTTTCTATATTTTGTCATAGAGTTGAAATATTATTGCGGCATCTAATCATGCTAATGAAATGAAATAACATCATCAATCTTTTGTGTGCATGCAACCTGACAGTTGTATTATTAATCATTCAGTAAGTACTGTAACATATTATATCTTCATTTTTATAAAAAAATATATATTATTACAATGAGATTTATATACATAGAAAACTATCAATTTTAAATGATGGAATTTCTAAATTTTTAAGAAAAAAAATCAGATGATTGAAAAGAAGCCTTTGATTTTTTTCTTTTTTTTAAAGTGATGCTTTGCCTGCAGAGGAACCGCACGAAAAATGAAGGATCTAAACCTATGTGGATATGGAGTTTTTAAAAAATATAATACCATGATAATGTTATAAAATATAATAATAAAATTTTTATTAAAATTATAAAGAAAATAGAGATCGTACTATAAAATTTATAAGAACCTATTTGGATGAATGAGATGAAAATTCTGTTGAAATTATTGGGCCAACTCAGTCTAAAAATTATTTTTGATTATTTATGGATGTATATAAGCCTAATCAAGCCTATTATCCTGCCATCTAATTGGTTGTATGGATCCAATTCATGAATTTAATAGGATTTTCAATCCATTTATCCAAGCAGATCTGAGGAAGATATTTTTCAATTGTTCTCCGATTATCATATACTCCATCCAAAACGCCCACCGTTTTACGTTTCCAAATCCAGGCCCGAAGTCCATTGGAACCGCGTCCTTCACCACCGGCCGACTTCCCACAGAAAACGCGGCTTGTTTTGTTTCCAAGCAAAACCAGTGCTCTGACTTGGAAAAGCTTCGAAAAGGATCGATGTTTTCAGAAACCGACGGCCACAACACCTAATATTCGAAGAACATCGCCCCTGATTCCCGTGGCCAGATATCCATTCCCCCTGTCATCGTCACCGTCGTCGTCTCTTGCCATATAAGAGAACCAGAAGAAGACTACTTTCTTAACTTTTTCCGGTCCAAGGTCTGTGATAAATTTCTAAGCCCACGGCTATAGTACAGCCTACAGGCTGTAACCAATCCTATATCAAAAATAAAATTTAGGAAATAAAATGATAGTATGGAATCAGTTGTAGATAAATTGTACCATTGCTGCTAGATTTATGAACTCTATTCATCGAGTACTCATCTCAATATATGCTAGTAGCTATAATTGTCTATGTGTATCGCTATACGACGCATATAGTATAAGGATATGATCTCTTAGTTATACGCATGGTTTCTGGTTCAATGATTAGTACGTTTCTTGAATAGCCTATAGGCTGCTGTCAATTACATAACCTTTTCGTGATGTACCGAAAAGGGAAAAATTAGGCAACCTTCGTGACTTGCATCAGTGCTCCTCCATATATATATCACAGCAGTTTAAGAATCAGTTTGATGGTAATAGACTGAAGCATGTTAGTTTGCTTGTAGATTTCCTTCAGTCGGTCCAATGATTGAAAAATTTATGTTATGAACGAAGGTTATATTTTATATTTTTGTCTATATATATATATAATTAAGAAAAGGATGGTGGACACAGGACACGGTATTCAGATTTTTTAAAAGAAAAAAAAAATCGAGAACGGGCATTTCTTTCCGCCCACCAGAAGCTGCTGTTCCCAACGAGCTTTGAAACCATCAGGACCTCTCACCACAAAAAAAAAAAGAAAAGAAAAGAAAAGAAGAAGAAGAAGAAGAACCACCGGGAGCCGCGTTTTCGCTCGCAGGCCCAAGTACTCGGGTGTGCCCACTTTTTCTTTTTCCCTTTTTTTTTTCATCCTTTAATTCTTTGTCGCCAAGTAGGCCTTCCTCTTTCTCTTTCTTCGTCAGTTCCATGCACCTTGCGATTACCTTTCCGCAAAGTCGCACGTCGCCAGTTGTACGAGAAATTATACCCTACAGTTCTTATCCTGCACCGTGCACACGGTGTATAACATAATTTCTCCGGTTGTATCCAACCCCTCCCAGTCCTACACAGAAAGTATTAATTAGAATACTTCTGGAACATATGTCTTATATCTTAAGTCATCCGACAACAAGCTAGCATATCATTGAAAAAATTAATTTTTTATTTAAAATAATAAAAGTTATTAATTGATCAATCATAATTAATAATAATTTTTTATTTATAATTTTTAATAAATTTAAATAATAATATATTTTTTTAATAATAAATAATATAAAAATTTGTTATTCGACGGTTCAAACTACAGGTGACAGAACTATTCTATCTAATAATTTATCTGCAGCTCCTCTCACACTATAATAGCCAAAGTGCATCCTTGTAAGAAGCTACCACCATGCACCACATCTTGGCCGGTCGATAGATGGTCTTATTCTAGACAAGAAACAGGACCGATGATAATTTTCATGGCTAGCAGGCTTGTAACAGTTAGTATTTTGATTTTGTTGTGTAACAATATCTAGTATCAGATATTATATCCTAATTAAACCTATAGATTCTCTTATCTTAAGCAATAATTGGACATCTGAATTAGTTACTACTTACTACCACAAAACAGAACGACTGCTGTAAGATGACAAAATTGCTCCAGATTTGGAACTCTACTTTGAAACTTCAACTAACAATCCAAAACAGAAGCAAAGACAACGAGAGCATCAGCATCATCATCGCCGTCAACTATGCCCCAGATACCACCCATGAACGTAAGCTAGAACTCAGTTAAGGAGCTACTAACTGAACTTAGAAATCCATTTTATCCGAAAGAAGAAGCACTTCTCCATATATTTATGTTATACAACTGCACATATACGGCAATTCTATAAGTATAAACATAGATACAAAAATAACATAAAAGAACAAAAGAGGAAACGAGCCCTTTAACCTCCTTCCTCTCCTAACTCGAGAGAAAAAAACGGAGGGGGGTTGTTGGGAAAATTATCTTATCTTAGATTATAAGATTAAACAAATTCCCACAAACAAGGTCCATACTTGGCCATCTCCCCTTCTTCACCATATCTATGATATAGTCTGGATCGCTTGATCCCTCATGACGCCAATAGTTCGAGCCCAAGACCCATCCGACGCGTGTCGCCTTCCCAGCTTCTCACGTCGCACCGCGACTCCGCTGCGGGCCGGGCGGTCCGGCCGGCCCTAGAGACCGGTTCGAACCCCAGGGTCAGCTCCAGCCCCACCTCGCTCTCTTCAGCGCTGTTCGGCTCGCCCTGGCTCACGTGCGACGCCTCACCCGTCTCCCCGGAGAACACGCTCCCGCTCTCCTGGCTATCCCCCTCCACTCCGCCGACGGCCGCCGCGGTGGCGGGCTCGAGCGCCTGGCTCGCGGCCGACTCGTGACTCTGTGCGCGCTGGAAGTCGACCGGGTCGCACCGGGGCCAGCTCGGATTACACCCTCGGGCTGAGTCCGGTTCAGCAGCCTCCACCGGTACGGTTCCGGGCTTCCGTTTAGCAGAAGCGGTGCGCTTGAACCGGGGGCGGGACTTGGAGATCCTGTGGAGTTCCGCGGCGGCGGCGACGACGGCGTCGGGATCCTTGGAGATATGGCGGATGTCGTAGGGTTTGAGGGGAGGAACGGGGGTGGAGGCGGCCTCGGCGGCGTCGGCGCCGGGTTCCTTGGAGACATGGTGGATGTCGTAGGCTTTAAGGGGAGGAACGGGGTGGAGGCTGCGGTCTCGGAGGGGATTTGGATGATAGGTGCGCCCTTGAGCACCGCTTCCACCGCCGCCTGGCAGAGCTGCCAGCTGCCGGACCACAGCAGGCCGACGGAGCCGTAAATCGGGTTCACGATCCGTCCGCAAGCTTCGTAGAGCAGTGATCGAAATATTGCTGAACCCAAGAACACCAAGCTCATCAATTCAATGCCCCAAGAACTCTGGTAAATATATAACTAAGAAAGGAAGGAGTTGATAGAATGAGAGAGAACGAACCAGGACGGAGGTGGTCGGGGCCGGCGTTGATGAGGTTCATGAGGCCGGCACGGCCGTAGAACTTGGCGAGGAAGACGGTGGCGTTGGCCTGGGACTCGGGGTTCTTAATCCACTGAAGACACGGCCGGATGCTGCAGTTCTCGCTGCACCCCTTGCGGAGCACCCGGCATCCATTGCAGCTCATCCTCATCCTATCCGATTCTTCTTCTTCTCGTCTCTCCACCAATAATATTGGATAGATGGTCGACCAAATAACAATAATAATAATAATAATAATAATTCTCTATTCTTCTTCTCCTCCCAATCTGAAATTGAAAGATCGCTTTCCTTAGCGTAGATGTCTCTATATATATATATATATAGACAAGAAGAAAAGGTGGGACAAAAGAAGTGGAACTGAAAAGAAAGTTCACAGGAAGAAGAATATTTATTAAAGGCAGTGAAGAAAAGATTGGAGAGATGGGGAGGTTTTTATAACTGGTTCGAGAGAGAGGAGCCGCGGATTTGCGCAGTAGCCAATGGTTTCTCAAAGCGGGTTTGAGGTATAAGATAAAGTTTTGGGTCCTGGGGGCGTGCGGAAAGCGTGTTCTAATCAGCTAAATAAATTTAAATTTCACTCCTGAAACACCTCCTAACTTGCGAAGAAATTATTAGATGACCAGGTTCAGTAGACCGGTGCAAATCCCGAAGTAAATGTACGGCGGATAATAGATGAATTCTTATATCTGTCGTGATCTGGTATAGTTTTAATTATAGAGAGGGTTGATCGGTCACTGATTCTGGTCTATCTAATGACTTCTTCGTTACGGAGTCATTCATAGGTTGGACGGTGGGTGAGGATGGGGGAACGGAGGAAACGGCCGAGGGAGGAAATGAAATGGGTCCAAAAAAATTGGGGGATAACGGAAGAGCAGCGCGTGGCGTCCACGTTCGCATGAGAGATTGCGGCCGTATCGCCACATTTCCGGGAAAGAGGGCTGGAAACGCCCCCGCTCCAGGACTCCACGAACCACTCCCCGTTTTCTGGAATTCGTACAGCGAAAGCCACGGTTTTGGATTCCCCGGTTTTCCCAGGACTGTGGGCGCCCCACTGGAGTCGCCAGCGGTTTTCGCAGGCCCGCATTTTCTCTCTTCACCTCGTGCTTCTCTGCCCCCTTCTCTCTCTCCCCTTCTACAAATAAAAGTATCTGTTGAACTTGTTTCCTTGGTTCCTATTGGGACCATGAAAGCATTAATGATCACTCGGTCTAAATTGGTTCAAATTTCTGACCACACCTATTGGTCAAAGATATTCTATTTTTTTCCTTCCACAATAACTACAAAAATTCCCATATCTTTCTAAGCTTTATCTTATCAAATTTTACTTGAACCTGCTAACACTTGTTATCATTTTACTTAAAATTCAAACCTACTTCCTATCAGAAATTCTCTTGAACGATATTTCATTACTTGGCCACTCCCAACCACCTTGGCATTAGCAACGCTGATGTCTATGAATCTTTGAGTCAATAATGACATCTCCAAATCCATTATAGTATTATAATATTTAAATTCATACACACTCCAAATTTCCTTAAATCCAAGTAGCACCATTAATATTTAGATAGAATTTTGATGCATGAGAGTTGTCATTGCCAATGAATCAGGGTGGCGCTTCTTCCTTTTTTTTTCTTCTAAAAAGAAGAAAAAAAAAAATCCAACTTCCATTAACCACTCCACCAGCGATAATCATTGAAGAGCGAAAGTTGGCTTATATGAATCCGATTTGAGAATACACCAAATGTTACCTTTTATTTTCCTCATGACTTTAATGGTGCTATTTTTCGACAATGAAAGAAGGCTAAAATTAATAAACCACTAATTAAGCATTATATTTTACATAATTTTGATTGAAGTGAAGCCAACGTACATACATGCATACATACATATGCATAAACTTTAAGAGTCATTAGCAAATTGGGAAAAAATTGATAGTAAGGTATATTTGAAATGATACCGAAGAGTTTTACATAATCATTAACAAATTCCTCACTTGCATTTATTATTGCGCCCCAATCCTATCCAAATTGTTTCAAACACTCTATGCCGCGCTAGAGTTTTCAAAAAAAAGTTAACGAAAGGATTTCACTTTCATCCTTTTTGATTATATCGATTTTATTATTAAATTATACTTAAAATTTGATTTATATCAGAATAATATTTGAGTTGTATCTATATTTATTCAAAATAAATACAATATATTTTAACATCCGATCCATTTTTTAGAGTATATGCAAATATCAATTTCGAAATCTATTTGATACCTATATTTATATTCTTTTTATATAAATATAGATAAATTAATACATATTCAATCCAATTTCAATCTTGTTATAAAGAAAAATATTAAAACATAAAAATATATATATATATCCAGTATCTACCTCTCCAAAATAAAGAAAAAGTATGCATTCGTTCATTTGAGGAGACGTGTCCTTTTGGCTCAAATATTCCATTGTTTGGTGGCATCCAACGTGGATTAGGGGGACAATGACGCCGACCTATCACCCATTCACCCTCCTCCCGCTACTCGCCGGGCCTTCATGCCTCACTCTCCTCCATTTCCCTTTTGACTCCCCGCAGAACCTACTTATTCTATTCCTACCCTAGGTGCTATAAAACGGGGGCTGAAAAAAAAAAAAAAAAAAAAAAAAGGGAACGTTCCTCGTTCGCTATTATAAATATAAGTTACTAATCACCACCCCCAATGTTTCCATCGTTTTTTCGCACCCCCAGTATTTATTTTTTCCTTGGGGCAGCGCCCTCGTTTTCGATGCCCACGTCGAAACGATCTGGCTCTCAAACACGGAACCACCCTCCATCGCTAGAAATTTGTAATTTAATTAAGAAAAAAGGCCCATTGGATTAAGGATAATCTCGCATAAAAAAATGAACTTAATATCGTATTACCATATTTGATAAATAAATAAATAAAAATAGATAGCAAAATAAATGATTGCTCTCATATCTATTTTTTTGAGAAAAAAATTAAAACAAATCCAACTTGTTGAATTACTGAACAAAGATAATCTGAAGTTATCATTTTCTGGTGGAAATTTTTTATTTATATTATATAAATAATATTATATAATTATTATAAACTAATATTATTATTTATGTTAATATATTATAAAATTTATTAATAGATTAATTAGTAATATTTATTTATTTAATGATATGTTTATTAATAAATAATAATAAATTAATTATATTTATTAATTATCAATAAATCTAATATAAAATTTATTAACAATTTGTATATATATTTATATAACAAAATATATTAAAATTTATATATAATAATTTAAAATATTTATTAAATCACGTAAATATAATTTAATAGGGCTTATACAAGTAGGCTATAAAAAGTCAACAAATAAATTGAAAAAAATATTATTATTTAAATAATTTATTTAAAAATATTATTTAAAAATTGATAATATTTCTAAATTATCTCTGATCAGTAACATTTTTTGATATTATTTTTAAAAATAATTTTTTCATCAATCAAATTTGGGTGAAACTTATTTTATCTGGCGATCATTTTTGTGGATAAATAATTTTTAAAAAAAATAGTTAGTTTACCTCATAATTTAACGTGCTCTAATCAAACGAGAAATGGCAAGAGGGGGAAATGGACCCGCGAACTGCTTTGGGATGGAAAACGTTGTCACCTGTCTCGGGGGAAACGGAGAGTATACTTCATACGCAGAGGGGGTAAAAAAAAAATAAAAAGCCTGCTCACTTACGCAAGCAGCGCCATCAGATTTTCGAGGGTCCCACCGTCTGATGGGAATCGTACGTCTCCGCTTCCGTTTGAAGATCCAAATCTAGTGGCGGAACCATGGTTCTGTGGGCGCGTCTAATGCGGGGCCCACTTATCGGACGGCCTTCGTCCCACCGCTGCAAAACTCCTCACACGGATCCCACCAAACGTCCACCGCGCACACCGGAGTCCGCCCGGCCCCACCCCCCCGAACAGAGAACGTGTCATCCAGATTGTTCGTTGATTCCCCGCTCCTGTGCACGAGGCTCCACAGCTGATCCTCCACACATTGCGAGGCCCAAGCCGAAGGGGGACACGTGAGCCCACGGCCATTGACCCATCCCGAAAAGCTAGCCTAGGACAAGGAACGAATCCTGCTAAGGAAAAGAAAACAGATAGAAGCGAAGGGAATCCCGTTACCCTTTTCCTTCCAATTATGAAAAGATCGCGACTTCCATGTTTGGGGTGGCATGGGACACCACGCCCTAATCAATCGGCCAATTTTTTTTTTCATTTTAATTCTTTCTTTGGGATATTCCATACAACTTGGAGATGGAAAGGGCCGTGGAGTGGGGCCTCTGCTCTCTATAAAATAATCATGTTGCCGATGAATTGGACATCAATCTACGGGCCACCTAAGTGTTACATCTCCCCTTCCCATTTTCCGGCCTCTCGGAACCTTTTTCTCCGATTCACATCTATCGTTCTTTTTAATAATCTAATCTACTGGCAATGGGGCCAGGCCATACTGCATGGAAAAGGTTTTAAAGTAGGCCAAACCATGTACTACTGGTAATCCAAAGGACAGACACGGGCGTGGCATAGTTAAGTGTACCGCAGTTGTCGTGCGTTGGACGCCTATGCTTGTACTGCGGCTGCTGTTTTTGATCATAATCAAATGGTATTGGGAGCCGGTGGAGGCCTCCGTATTGCATGCACTAGGTGCAGTTGGACCGTGCAAATTCCACGGTGGATAACACGCCACGCTTCCCTTTGTATTTCACCGATTCTCAATTTCACACTCTTCACCGTACATATGCTCCGCGATTTATCTTGATTTATTTGCACATGCAATAATTTCACGGAGGTGGAGGAGGCCGATTCTTGATTGCTTGCTCTCCACCGTGTGTATATTTTGTGATTTATCTCGGTACACTTGCATCTGGTGCACATAATAATTTTTCATGAAAGAGAAAAAAAAAAAAAAAAAAAAAAAAAAGGTCTCCGCGTAGGAGGGTGCTGACGAGTTGTTCTCCTCACTGTGGTATTTGGCTCTTGGCGATAAGGAAACAGGCATAGGGAAACTGAACTCCCCAGAAGGGGGGCAAAAGGCTGGCTAATTATATCCTATATTATATGCACCATATTAATGATGCACCATACCAATCCGATTTCAACATGCCGTATTTTAATGCCATATTAGCATAAAGAATAAAAAAAAGAAGAAAGTGACTGATGATGACACGAAAAAATCCTCTTTGTGGTGACAACTCTCGCTGGATTACTGGTGGTTATGATGATAACAGTAGCGACAGCGAGCACAAGGGCATACTCTCTCTCCAGCCTCATCCACATCTTCCTCCTCTGGAGCACTGCTACTCCCGATGGCCACGCCTTCAATAAAGTAACCACTTCCAATAATAATGACGACAATGACCGTGCTACAGAGTATAGTACAAGATTTACTCGACTCGCCGGTGGAGAGAGATCCATTCCAAGCTTGACAGGCTTCTGATGTTCTCCTAGCCAAGGAGGCTTTTGTCAAGATGAGGAAGAATGGATCAACATTTGACGAGTAGTGATGGCGCATTATGGATGGTGGGATGCAATGCTAGGATTTGCGAGGCAAGATGGGAGATCTCGGGTGAGGTTACCATTGGAACCTATAAGTACATCGCGGTGGTGGTGGTGATGTGAGGGTGGGGGAGGTAAAGTACATTGTGGACGTAGAGTTGGTGGGGAAGTTCATCGTAGTGCGGGCGGTGGAGGATTATGGGAAGATGCTGGTGGAGCTACCAAGGATAGCAGGGGTACAAAAACAATGCAACAGATGACGTAGGTTACGGCAGATGCAATCGTTGGCGGAGCACAAGGGGTATCACCGGATGGGGAGAGGTAAACTGATGGACTCCATTTTTAACAAATTTTAAAATATTTATTATTTATATATTTATATATATATTATTTTTTTTAATATTTTAATTTTACACACATAACAAATTCATCGATTTAAAAATATATATATAATTAATTTATATATTAAATTTTTTATTAAAAATAATAATTTTTTAAATAAATTATTTATTTATTTATTTATTTTTTATTTATTTATCAATCTTTAACGTGAAAGAGATTATTGAAATTTTTACACAACCAAAATCATTTTGTAGATGACATAAGATCATATTTTTTTACTTATCTTTGATTATACATAAAATTAAATATTTATTGATATTTTTATAATATTTTTATATGTATATATTTTTATTTTATTATTTATTATAAATATTTTATTTAAAAAATTATTAATAAATTATTATTTTATTTTTTTAATATTTGATGTCAGGCTTCGCAACTAGATGCAACCCATCGATCTTTCTGGAGCTACAAGTTAAACATGCTTGAAGAGGGGCAGAGCTAGTAAATAGGATTGGACAATGAAGGGCCTTAATGATGGGATTAAGATAATTTGCTCAGGGGGGAAGGGGGGTGGCTAGGGTTTTGTTTGCTTGAACGAGAGGGTGGAGTGCTTGCTTCTTTTTTTTCGCCTTAATGTTGAGATGGCATTAAGGCGCAATATGCCAAAATAGAATTGATGCAGTGCATCACTAATGTCACTTGGTGTAGGATATAATTTATCATTGAAGGTTTTTTTCCTTCCAGAACTTATGATTTTATCATAAGAATATGGTGTTTTGGTTAATCCTACTATTGGAGGAAATTTTGTTTGGGCTGATGATATAAAGAAGTCCAAGATTCAAGATGTGCCAAATTAGTAGGCCCACCTGTTGGGCCTTTGCTGACCTATCGTCGGCCATGGCCTTCATTATTTCATCATCAACTAGTTCTTGACTTCTGTTATGTCAACACTCATCCTGAACAAATGAAAACTCGTCAACTGGCGCTCAATAATACTCTTTGGGACTACCGATAGATTAAGCTGAAGAGTCATGCCAGATAACGATCTTCAATCGATCATATCTAGCCGACTGACTTTTTGCTACCGAACAAACCTCCAACTCTACACTTCTCCATCTAAGGATGGCACAGAGCATCCGATTTCTAATCGTGATTGACTAGTCTTTGGCTCACTGACATCAATTGGCACACCAGTTCAAAATTTAATGCCTATCAGGTGATAGCTGTCACAAAGCAGATAAAGCAACCACAACCACCATATCCCAAGAATCTCGAACGACAGTACCATCACTACGCACAAATTATGTCCTGTCAGGATGAAATCGTGCCAATCTACTTACCAACCAATACTTCCACTTCCATTCATAAAAGGAGGCCCAAAGAAGATCCTAAAAAAGGTACATCTTTACTCTGCCTCTCGCACTCCTCCATCTGTTGAACAAAAGTTCTGACTTGAGCATCGGAGGATCTCTGCCGGAGTAACCTCCAGTCAGAATTTTTTTACAAATCATATCTCTGGGAGATCCAATCTCGCAGTCTGCTCCAGCATCCCAGCGTCCTGCAGAATCTTGCACCAACACGTATGCATAGGACCGATCAAAGTTAGAGAACATGCACCAAATTGTGTAACAAATTTTGACATCTTTTATTATATAGAATTCAATAACAAATTGTTGAGACCGACAGCGAAAGCACTCACACAAATATAATAGAGAATAAAAAAGAAAAAAATAATACAAAAATTTTTAAGTGGTTCGGTCCCTCAAATAGACCTACATCCACGATCTCGAAAGGGATATCTCCATTAGAATAAAACTGTTACAATTTTAAACAGATAAAATTATAAACCCTCTATTCTACACAACTCCCCAAGACCTTGATTATACCCTCTTAATTAACCTAAGGCTTAGCTTGTTGGGATTGTTATAAACAAGAACCAGGGGGGCCTATTTATAGAAGCACCAGACTCTCTCTATTTTAGTCCTAATTGATGTGGGACTTTGAAAACCACTATGCTTGTCACTACAATTCCTCCTCTTTTCAAAAGTCCCATATATCTCTATTTTATAGGAGTACCGAACTCTCTTCTCAATCTTCGGAGTGTCTATCCTTCTATTGCTTTTCATCTTCACTGACAAGGCATATCCATCTAAGTAGTAGATATTCTTCACTTTCTTCCTTTTTTGTATAACTAAGTTTCCATCCTTGTACACTCTACACCAATTTTTAATGTCAATATACTTGTATCCATGTAAAGCAAACTCACCCAATGAAATAATATTAGCTCCACCAATAGGCACATACCTTATATCAGGAATTACTTTGACTTATCATGTTGGAGCTTCAAGCGAACTCTTCCAATGCCTTCAATCTTTAGCTTCAGATTATTTCCTACATTGATGTAGTCAAAATCTTTCTCAGTGTGCAAAGTGTCAAACAGATCTTGGATAGTGCATACATAGATATCAGTAACAGAATCCATCATCCAGTTAGAATTACTCTCAATAGCAGCTGCATTTGAGAGATAAAATTCATCATTAGTATTGATCATATTTACAGAAGAATCAACCTTTGACTTATCGTTCAACTCTTTTAGGGTTTTTAAGTCCTCCTTAAACTTTGGGCAGCGAACTTGGATGGGACCAAACTCTCCACAATAATGGCACTCAACAGTGCAAAGGTCTTTCAGCCAAGATCTCGATTTTCTACCATGTTAGTCACCTCTCTCCTTCCTCCCTTTTTCAGAACTCTCCGTAGCTAGTACTCGACTCTCTTCAGAGTAATCTTCATCTCCCATCATCTAATGATTTTCTCTCAAAATCTTCATCACCTCATTTAACTTAGTATACTTTTTTTTGCTAGTATTGACTGCACCAGTGGTTTGTAGGATCTGTATAGTGAAGCCAACAAGAGTAATGCCTGCTCTTCCTTCTTTAATTGTCTCCTCTGCATTCAATAGTTAAGATACTAACTCATTAAATTTATTTGAATGGTCAATAACATTACCTCCTTCCTCCATTTTTAGTGAGTACAAATCCATCTTCATCATCAAGCGGTTAGTTAACGTCTTCGAGACATATTTGCTCTCCAACATGTCCCACAACGTCGGTGATGTCTCCTTCAATATCGTGATTTTAATTTATGGGGCCAGTACCATCTGAGTCATACTAACTATCTTCTTTTGGGTTATACTCCAATCTGAATCTTTCGTCTCATTCGGCTTTTCATCCTTTAACGTAGAATCTAAATCCTGCTGTACCAAATAATCTTGAATTGTGCATTGCCACAAAGTAAAATTAGTCTTTCTATCAACCAAAAAAATCTCATTCTTCAATATAGTCATGATGTTTAATAAATTTTTAATTAAATACCTCCATTCAAATAACTAGCAATAAGTACCATAAAACAATCCAAATTTGAGAAAATTGATCTCAAAAATGAAATCAGTACTTCGAAATTAGTTAGAACCAACCTCTTCCAAAAAAAAATACTAACGTGGCGTCGGGACCTGCTGACATGGTGCTAACTAGTCTCCCATCTGGACTGCTGATATGGCACCTCCTGCTCCTTTCTCTCTTCTTTTTTGGGTCGGAATCTCGCTCTGATACCACTTGTTGAGACCGACAGCGGAAGCACTCACACAAATAATAAAGAGAATAAAAAAGAAAAAAATAACATAAGAATTTTTATGTGGTTCGGTCTCTCAAATTGACCTACATCTATGATCCTAAAAGTGATATCTCCACTAAAATAAAATTAATACAATTTTAAACGGACAAAATTATAAACCATCTTTTCCTCACAACTCCTCAAGATCCGAATTATATCCTCTTAGTTATTCCAAGGATTGGCTTGTCGTGGTTGTTATAAATAAGAATCAGGAGGGCCTATTTATAGGAGCACCGAGCTCCTCCTATTGTAATCCCAATCGATATGGAACTTTGAAAATTACTATGCTTGCCACAATATAAATATAGTAAAATCAATATAGAAAATTAAGCCTATTTTATATTTTTAAAAATAATTTGATTTAATGAAATAAATTTTTAAATTTTATTAGTTTGTTATATCTCATCTTTAGATGAATATAAATGTTCATATCCCTATTGTAAACATATTGCTAATGAATGGATACAAAAAATAGATTTATGTGTATAAAAAATATTCTAATAAATGGTACGGTGGAGGATAGACCTACGAAATTAAAAAAGAAGAAAATATTTTTCTTGAAAAATCCTGCTAAGAATGAATATAATGTTATCATGCATGCCAACAATCAATATTTAACAGATTATGAATGTTTATATAATTTTAAAAAAATTATATATGTAAATTTAACTATAGTAAATAATATTATTTACTACTTTCAAGCTATCGATTATTTTGGCGAAGTCATGAAAGATTCTGAGAGATTTTTTCCTTTTTCCTCCGAAACAAGCAGTTGCTGGACAGAGTTGCTAATATAGCCACCACTCCTGGGGAAGCAATGGCCCACCCCGAGGGCTCAGTTGCACCAGGATATATACAAGTTTCAAAGGCTGCCCCTATCATATAGATTTTGAAAATTCTCGATCCAGAGCTGACCTACTTGCAACCCTACCTCCCACTCAATGAATTCATGATTATCTTGTTGATAGCTCTCAAAGCAGAGTGGTTTTACGGTTGATTGGGGAACCACCAGGGGTGTAAGTTGACATCTCCTAATTTAGGGTCAGGTGGACCTGTCAGATGTAAAAGGGTACCAGGCAAGATTCCCAGATAGGACACGCAGAGACGGTCCTACGTAAAGACCAGAGATAGCAGTGTATTAATCACCTGCATGGTTTTCGTGGTTAGCATTGTGATCATCTAGACTTAAATACAGGATGCCATCGAGAATCGCTGCCTGTCTAATTTTAAGATTCTAGTTAATTATTTTTTATATATTTTAACTCTATATATAGTATTATTCTATTTATTTATTTTTTTCAAAAATTTTTAAATTTATATTTTGATGATTATTGAATTTAGATGGAGTTAAATAAGCTATTTATGTAAGGCTTTTTTTTTTTTTTTTTAAGAAACTTTTGATACCTTCTTTGAAGTACGGGAAGAAAGAGATTATTTTTTTTTTTTTGTGTACGATCCTCTTCCACGAGACACCATGTAGAGGAGAGCCAAATTTATTATTTTGATTTATTTTTTTAATTTTTTAATTATTTTTTTTTTTAATTATATATATATATATATATCAAATTAGAAGAGTAGCTTAATATGAGAGATGAGAGGATATAATAATAATCTTTGAATCCATATCAAAGGTTGAGATAAGCGTCATATCCTTATCTGAACCATTGATGTGGATTTAAGAATTATTATTACGTTCTCTCACCTTTCACATTAAGTCATTAATTTTATTTGATATATTATATATATATATATATATTTAATATTTATTTTGAATCTCGATGAGGACAGGTAAATGACAGCCATCTACAGTGGTTAGAATGCATATCACAAAGTAAGTAATAACAAGCTAGGACACTGGGTTACCTGCAACTCACAACATGCATGTAATTATTGTGTCAGACTTTGCAACCCAATTAGAGAACAAACAAATCCAAGCCTCCGGAATGGCAAAGGTCATCCCTAAGCGCATTCCGCCCATCATGGTACGCTGTCAAGCCTTGCAACAGTTTCCTAACACAGAGAAGAAAAGAGACAAAATTTAGAGGGCAACATGGCCCAATCAATGGTTTGCATGGGTTTAGATCATCGTGCAAACATGATTTGGGCTTGAGCTCATGAGGAAAGAAGCTTGTGTACCCTGTCCCAACCCAAACATAGTCTAGATTTCTATCACAATGTAGACTTTCTAATCGAACACGATCCAATCTAATATAACTCATGTCCTTCAGAGTATGTCCTCTTGACCAAACCCGACCAGGCTAGACCCAACTTCACCATCTGCAACACGACATGTGTTTGGGTTAAAAATTTTGGAATTGAGTTGGGCCTGGATTTGGCATTTCTTTAGCTATAGTTTCAATCCATCATTCGCACCGTAGAGCACCTCGTATTCTTATGACATTTGAAAAACTTCATGCAAATGTGCCGAAGATATCCCAGTTTCATGAACAGATAATAAACCAATGGAATCCATCAACATTGGTCCATTGAAGTGGAATTACTGTCGGGAGGCATGATTATTGTGTGGAAGAAAAGTTTACAGCAAATTGACTTCATTAGTGTTAACAAACAGGTGGCCTTTCGTATGGTTTCTCTTCCCAATTCTCCACCTTCAATTATTGGTCATATGCGCTAGTATTTGTAGATTGCAATGTGGGGAGGTGTGGGGGATGGCTTCAAGTATGCTGTCCCTCTGATTGCCTACAATGTTGTTTGGGGGATTTTAATGACGTAGCATGCAGCACTAAGAAAAAAGGGAGCATATACTCGAGACTAAGCATAGCTATCAGCTAGATATCAGAGTACTCCAAGAACTCCTTAGAAGCAATGGTGTAGCCGGCTTTGGTTTCTCTAGTTTTCTATTCACTTGGTGCAACAATCAAATAGGTTAGGATAGGGGTTATATCTTTTGCATGAAAGAAGGATTCACCTTCCTTCATGTGAAGCCACCATTGGATCGCATAATGGCTAATTCAAGAGCTGCACAGATGGTGAATGGAAGATTCAATGGTTGCGATTCAATGGTTGATGTCATGATTATTGTCTGGTTATCATGAATACTATCTTCATTTTTTAATTAAAAAAGATTTTGTCCGCACATATTTGAGAATTTCTAGTTATCTTGTGATGGTATTAAAGAGGTGTTGAGGCTTGGTACTGCCCTGGAAATCATTCTTTTAGCAATTTGATGAAATATTCCTTTTAAGTGTCATCCAAAAAAATATAAGAAATGGAACAAAAAGGCTATTGGCAATCTGTTTAAAAGTCAAAGAAGCTTGAAAAGTAGATCCAAAGCCTCCGAGAAGAGAATGTTAGCTGCGGTGGCCGGGGTCCCGCCAGACATTTAGTTTTATTGAGGAAATCTATTTAGGAAGCTGACCGGCACCAACTTCCTTCATAAAACCAATAATTTTGCGCAGAAGGAACAAGAGAATTTTAAGAATTAAGGGTGACAAGGTCTAATGGGACTGAGGCAATTGAGGATGATAAAATTAGAGCCATTTTTCTGTAATATTTCTTCAACAAGTGGAACATGATGCTACAATTGAGTTCCTTTAAATTCTTTAGCGATTTACTGTTGCAGGAAAATATTTTTTTTTGGGGTAAAGTTGCAGGAAAATATTCCATTCAATTGTTTTGTTTCTGATAAGCAGATAGAAGAAACCATTGCCAGTCTTGCCTCAGATAAGGTATTTGGTCCTGATGGGCTTCAGCCTATCTTATACGAAGCTTTCTGGTCTAGAAAGTGCATCATTGCTGTGGTGAAAGGGTTCTTTGAAACAAGTAAGATGTGACTAGCTCAGAGAGCAATTCATAGAACAGTTAGGATTATAAGCCGATTAGTTAATGTTATATTCTTTATAAGACTTGGAAAAATTTTGGTGAATAGAATGAAGGAATTCATGCGTCATTTAGGGACTTTTATTTCGGATTGGAGAGTCCTTGGCAATACTAGGATTGCCCAAGGGAGATATAGAGAAAATCTATGATTAGATAAGATGGAGCTACCTCTTTATTGTTCCTCATCATTACGGTTTTGCTTCAAGTTTCATTAGTTGGATCTGTGGCCGTGTGGTCCTACCTTTTCAATTGTCATCAATGGAGCCCATACACCCTAGTTCACCTCAACTTCAGGTTTTCACCAAAGTTGGCGCTATCTCTGCTTTTCTTTTTATCCTTTGTTTGCTTATCTTGTCAAAATTTGATGATCACTCAAAACGTACCAACCCGATAACTGTGGTCCTATGTTTTGCATCTTTTTTTTGCAGATAATTTAGTATTGATTGCGAAGGCTACGAGGCAGAATGCTATTGAGCTTGGGAGAACGATGACTTCACATTGTCAATAATCAAGAGAAAAAAATATAAATGTTAGAAAGTCCCGCATTAAATTTAGCCAACAGATTGATGTTGCTTGCAAAAAGGACATCTACTTTGACTTGGGGATCATGGCAAAAGTAGGTAATCGGCCTCGTCTTGGTATCCCATTATTTGGTAATAGGTCGAGAATGTAGGCTTCAATCCTCTATTGACATAATTAAGGGTATGTTTGGTTGAGTGGCATTGGACTCTAAATGGAAGTGAAATAACTTCATTTGGTTGTTTGGTTGGAGAAGCCTCATTTTTATTTTAATTTTAGGAGACACTAAAGAAAAATTTTTTTTATGATGGACCATTTGCGATGGCTGATTTATCATCATAAAATATTTATTTGCGATGGCAAGTCACCTTTATAAATAAAAGATCAATTTTAATTGCTATTTGTGATGTTAATCGAATCTATAGTAAAAAATAGAGTTTTTATGATGGCAAGATACTGTGGTAAATAATTTAAGATTTTTATGATAGCAAAATATCGTAAGTAATATGTTTATATTTTATTTTCTTTTGCGGCAGTATTTTGTCGTGGTAAAAAATTTAGTTATAAACTCCCCTCTTCGATCTCCTCCAATCCAAAATCCTAATCGGTGTCTAAGCTTCCTCCTTAGCGCCCCCTACCCCCTCTCCACCCCTAGCGGTGGCTCGACGGTGGTTTGGCCGGTCTCCTTTTCGACGTGATCCTCTCGTCCCTCCACCCTTTCAATATAAAAGCGAAAGAAATCAGGAAGCGAGTCTCCCTCCACATCCGTCGGACTCCTCCATCGCCGCCTTCCTACCGCTAGGTATGGTCCCTCCCTCTCTTTTTCGATTTCTCTCTTCATTCCCTCGTATGCAGTGATACCTTCGTCTGCCCCTTCTATTATTATTATTATTATTATTATTATTATTATTATTATTATCTTCTCCCGCATGCCACACACCTCCCGTGGCCCCTGTCTGCTCCGCGCACTCTACCCCCGCACAGCACCCTATCCGTCGCGCCTCTGGCACCATCCTCCGACCGTCCGCACCTCCTTCCCCCTCCTACATCATCCTCTAGCCCCTAAGTGAACCCACACCCCCTGCCCCCTGCTGCTGCCTCCATCGCCGTCCTCACCCACCGTGCCGCCACACTCGCCCATCCCACCGGTTCCCGCACCCCAACCCCGCACCCCCCATCCGTCGTGCCTTCGGCATGCACCCCAACCCCCCGCCGCTCGTGCTGCCCCTGGCCACCTGCATCGTGACCCACACCGCGCACCGCCCCTTCCCCCGATGCCTTGGGAAGTCATCTGCGGACTTAGATCCGAAATATTAGTTCTTTTTATGTGTAAATATAGAAATCTTGAATGATGTCGGATTAATTGTTGCTAGAATGACCGATATTTTGTTAGATATCCCGATCCTTGGTCTGGATATTGATTCACCGAGCATTTTGCTCGTTGACCTTCTGGAGGTTAGTGATTTGACTTCTGCATAGAGATTCATTTGTTGAATTACTGAACGAGATGTTTGCTCTTCGATCCAACAGTGCCTGCTCGCTAACATAATGACCCGCTGAAATTTCTTTAATTTCTCTCGAGAGGTACCTTTGCAACATGAAACCTAGATAGTATCTTTCGGCTTTTTATCTAGTTGTGCAAAGCGCAATAGTTATGTTTAATGCAAACAAATTCATGAGATTTCCTTTAAAGATCTACGCTTGGGTCATTACTTGCTTTATGCTCGGTGAGCTTGCTTCCTGATTCAAATTCCTTTATCCAAGGGTAAGAAAAGAATTTGCCTAATGGAATGTTCTGGTCTTGGCCTTCATGCCAAACTGTTGGATTACTGATGCTTTTGAAGTTTGTTATTGACAGACAATCCATGGTGTAGTTTCGTGGACTCCTATGGTTGTAATGGGTATCTCTAAGGAAATGAGAATTGCACTTTATAGTTACTAAGAGTTTGCATTTTTCCGATATGAGTTGATGTCCAACATAAAGGCTCTTTGAAGTTATTTGATTTGCTCTTTTTGATTGATAGGCAAATTTTTGAAAGTTGTTATGAGTCGAAATTTTCTACTCAAGGTTTACTTAATATTTTACTCTTCTTTTGTTTTAAGAGACCATCTTCACATTACTAGAAAGTTTGTATCTTTCTTGATATTTATCTTTATAAATTTTGTTCTTTTGTAAATTTTATTCTTTTCTGATATTTATAAAAAATTATTATATGTGACTTTTAGAAAATACATAACGACAATAGCATCAGTGGATAGTAGTTATGAAAATTTACAAGAAAGGGCTTTATCTACGTACATTGAGAGGGTCAATAAATTTTTAGACTTTACATATGCTAATCAGATAGACAATGCAAAAATTTATTGTCCGTATAAGAAGTGTAAAAATCATTTTCTTAAGGACCAGCATATGGTAAAACAACATATTATTACAAAAAAAATTTTGACAACATATAAGATTTGAATTTATCATGGAGAGACGTACTATTCTACTAGGTCTAACCAAGACAGTGGAAGTAGAGATTTTTCTAATATAGGAGATGATATGGTTGGAATGATAAAAAGAGACAACTGAAATCTTAATATCAGACGACAATATGAAATTTGATCATTTAATGAAGAATGAGGATCATGAGGGGTCTAATCAAGAAATAATTTTTTTTTTTTAATTTTTTGAAGATGCGGAATGTTCACTTTATCCAAATTGTATGAAATTCACGTCACTGTCATTTATTGTTCAATTATTACGTTTGAAAGTGCTAAATGGATGGATAGATAAGTCATTTACATTATTACTAAAGTTATTTAATGATATTTTCAGAAGGGGTACATTTATCAAATTCATATTATGAAACAAACAAAATTATCATGGATTTAGATTTTACTTATAAGACATGGGATGCATGTCCCAACAATTGCATGTTGTTTAGAGGCAAAGATGAAGGACGTGATAAATGTCAAATATGTCAAGTTATAGATACAAATAATTTACAGGAGATTCAAATGATGATACTGTTAAGAATAGTCGGATTGCTGCAAAACAAGTACGGTACTTTCCATTGAAGCTTAGGTTGTAGAAATTTTTTATGTTATCAAAAACAGCAGAGTTAATGAAATGGCACAAGGAGGAATGAATAAAATATGGTGTTCAAAACATCCTGCAGACTCAATTTTCTGAAGAACTTTTGATGAATGGAATCGATCCTTTACTACAGAATGTCGAAATGTTAGACTTAGTTTAGCAACGGATGGATTTAATCCATTTAAATCGAAAGAATTCCAAATGACTGGTTGCCATGATTACTAACTTTGTTAAATTTTAATTTTATAGGATAATACAGATGCCCTAGTAAATATAGAGAAAACTGTTTAAGGTCGGTTGGTGAGATGTGGAGGAATTGAAAGTCTTATATCAAGCGTTATTACTAAGATGAGCACTAGAGGGAAGAAGATCTTATCTTTAGACCTCTTTTGCATATGAAAGCTAATCAGTGGGAGGTATTTGTTCTTTATTGGGGGATAAAAAGATGTCCAGATACGTATTTTTTAATTACTCTTGTGATTAATTTCTTTTCATAAAATAAAAATATATTATATTTTTAATTATATTAATAATGCTTGTAGGTACAGTGTGCACGAAACAAAAATAACAGGAAGATGTTGGGAGGCTTGCATAAGATAGAGAGAACTTTATTTCTCTTATTAGAGTAAAAATATATTTAGAATATTACAAGTTTATATTAAATATAACTCTAATACAAATTCTTATAAATATCTAGATTATTTATGTTAATAGATGGAAGCAGAGGGATTAGAAACTGATCGACTAAGCATGTTTATTAGAATACATACTTCAAAGCAAGGTGTCATAGATGCGGATGCGCAAGAGTGTATTGTAAGTGCATAATTTAGATTCTCTTTATATATAATATATTTTATATATTAATATCAATATTATAATTTTTTATTACAGGAGGAGATAAAACGACGATTTGAGGAGATACTTGAGGACGAGCGCACATCAAAACTGAAAGATTGTATCTTTGTGGAGGTGATGGGAGAAGATGGACATAGATGGAAGTGTACTTGGGGTTCGAGCATGACAAGACGATGTTTGCATGAGCAATCTTCTCAAGCACCATCAGAGGAGACCATTAGGAAGATTCAAGATGAGCTTCAGACTGAGTTTGATAACAAGATTTTCTGCTTGGAGGCACAGATCTATCAGATACGTGCTCAGATGGCGAGTGGATGTTTTGCGCACAGCTTAGTAGGTACTCTTCATTCGGTGCCATTCAGTAGCGGGCAGGTATAATTTATTTGTTTAGTTAGATTTTTATTGTATATTAATTGATTGTTATTTATAATTAATTTTATATCTTTCAATTTTTTATAAGATATAGGTTCCAGATGCATTTAGTGCTCACCAAACACGTGCATCGAAAAATGAGAGATTCACCCAGATACCTGATGGGGTCTGTGATGATATTCTTGTTGTTCAGATTTTCCTTCGAACTATCATTTTTAATAGTTTTGTTAGCATGTGTTCAAGGTGCTTCATATTTCATTAATGTGCTTCTTTAAATTGTGATTTGCATTTTCAAAGTGTCTCATATTTCACCCAGATTTCATTTAGATCATAAAGAAAAAAAGTGGGTTTGGAGTTCAATAGTGTTCTATATGTAGCAGGAATTATGCTGATGGTTCAATCATCTCCGAACAACACTCAGAGTTTGTAAACTGTATGTTTAAGATTGTATTGATTTCCTCACCACTGCTTCACAACCAATAGGTAATACCTTTTAAAAAACAAATTTGCAAGGGAGGGCTATATTATCAATATGATGCTAATTTTATTATAAATCTATTAGATTTTTTCATCTTTTACTTTTGATCTAACTGAATTTTCAAAGTCTGTATATTTTATTAGTTTAGGCTTTTTAGATGTTGGATTTCTATTTCCGATGAAAATGGTTTGGATTTTCATGCTGTCATTTTTTTTCAATGGTTGATCAGGATCCTAGGCCTGAAAAAGAGGGAGAGGAAAAGAGGAGAAGTAGATGAAAGCAAAAAGGGGTGAGGAGGGTGGGTGTTGGCATGGTAGGGATAGGAGGGATTGGAGGCAGTAGAGGTGGGAAAAGAGAGAAGACAGTGTTGGTTGGGGTGGCATGTATTTGAGAATATACATTAGGAATTAAAATAGGTTTTGCTCTTTACCAACCAGGGCATCCTTCTTTCCTCTTATTCACTGATTTCTGCTCATTTGGCAACCATGCAACAGGCATGGGAAAACTGCACAGGGAGGTTGACTGTGGCTGCCTAGCTTCTCTCAAATATAGAGTCTGTTTGAATATATTTCATGAAGCAAAAATTTCTATAGTGCAAATGCATATGTGGTTATCAGAAATGTCTGCTGCCAAGTTTTATGAAACACGATGCATGACAAATTTATTTGGTTACTGAATATGAATATTTGCTATTGCAATCAATTTTTCTGCACATGTAGAAAATATATTTTGTATAAAGCCTTGTCAGTGACCTCATTTTATATTTTTTTATAATAATTTATTAAACTAATATTTTTTTTTATTTATTTTTAGATTTAGGTACAATTTCATAAAGATGAAGCAAGCAAATTTTATGTTTTATTTTACTTATTATTGTATACTTGACGGTGGACATGTACTTGAATACTTATGTTATGTTCAAATAAAATTTGAATAAATTTTTAATATTAGACATTGCATTTCAAGTTATTTTTGGTTGAATGGGTTTGTTTTCAATATTTGAGTATTATGCTTTATTTTCTCTCTAATTGGCAGATATATCAATAATGGCTACAAGCTCACAGCATAATTATATAAAAAAATAAAAAAATAAATATAATTAATAAAAATATAATTTAGATTATTTACAATGGTATTAGTCATCATGAAAGATTTATTAAAAAATAATAAATTTTTTTATCATCAGTATTTGCGATGGTAAAGTACTATAAGGAAAACAATATTTTTTGCTACCACTATTTACGACGGTAAAGTGCTATAAGAAAAAAAAAATTTTGTTATCGCTATTTGCAATGATAAAATACTGTAACAAAAAAAAATTGCTTCTACTATTTGCGATGGCTATGGTTGTTGCAAAAATAAAGTACTTATTTGCGATGGCAAAATGTTGTGAAAAATTTTTTTTACGACGGCATCCTTCATCGTAAATAAATATCACAAATACATCTTATACGACATCATTTTATGATAAAAAAATTACTGTCATAAAAAATTATCGCAAAAATTTTTTGCGATGGCATTCTCTTGTCATGAAGTTTTTGCTACAGTCGAAATGACAACGGTTGAAATACTGTCGCAAATACTTTTTTGCGATAGCAAATGATTATTTGTGATGGCAAAATACTATCGTAAAAAGTTCGTTTTCTTGTAGTGAGAACGGAAATACCTTAATCTCCAAAACTCGATCTCTATTTTTTAATATTCAAATTTCATTCTAATTTCAATTTTAATTTCGATTACAAGTTATATATTGAGTGATATGACCTTTTTAATTTTCATTCCAATCTATTTTGATTTCGATTCTAATTTCAATCACAAAATAAATACAACCTAACTCCTTGTTTGGTACGAATGATAGACTAGAGGAAAGATTGATAAAGGAAGGATAGATTGGGAGGAGAAAGGATGGATCTTCCATCCATCTTCTCATATATTTAGTGAAATATAGAAGGATCTATTGGAATAATTCTTTTCTCTATTTAGTATAGGAAGCAATGTAAGAAAAGATGGATGATATTTTTATCATAATTTTATTTAATTATCTTTAATAAAAAATAATTTTATTATCAATTTATAATACTTATTTATACTAAAGAAATAAAGCAATGTATAGACTTATAATCTTTATAATTCATAAATATATAAAAAATATATAACTATTTAATTTTAATTTAAGTTAATTAAAAATTTTATAAATTAAGTATATGTGAATTAATTCATTTATATATTATTTATGTAAATAAGTAATTAATTTATAATTTAGTTTAAATAGTTAATTAATTTTATATAAATAGTTGTCTAAAAATAAAAAAATAAAAAAATAAAGGACAAATCTAATTATTTATTTATAATTATGAAAATTATGTACTAAAATTAAAATAATTTATAATAAAATATTATAGGATTAATAATATAGATAAAATAAAAATAATATAAATAAAATAAATGAAAAAGTGAAGAAGTATTATTATTTTGTCAAGAAATCAATAAAGGATAATTTTGTCAATGCAGAAATCTATTTCTCCTATGCTTCATCCGTCCTTCCTTGTATCCTCCCAAACTGGGAGTATGCAAATTAGTAGATCAGGATAAATGGACAATTCCTTCTTCTTTTATCCATCATTTCTAATTTTTTTTTGACTAAATAGTTGATGAAGATCATCCATTCTTCCAATCCTATCCATACTACCACTTTTAGCCTTAATCAAATATAAAGTAAGGGTCCTTCTAAGAATAGAAGGTGGAAACCCTTGTCTCAAGTAAGGAGACATACACCTTCCATCAGTTCTTGCTTCTACCTCCCATAATGGCTACCTCCACTACTCTAGTGGTAGTCTAATAGATTTCAAAATCATCTTAAATCATTTCTCTGGGGTTATGAGGTTCCTTAGAGTAAGTTACATATGGTTGTATGGAAATCAATTTATAAGCCTAAATCACAAGATGGATTTGAGATACAAGAATCGAGAACAGGATGTATAACAATCATAGCTAAAGCTGTCGCTAATCTCATATTAAACAAGAATTCTTTATGATGTAAACTACTACTGTTGCGGCCAATCTCCTGTTGCGCCTAGCTCTGATGAAGAGCAACATGCAAAAAAAAGTTCACTGATCGAAATTATGTTCGATAGAGATTTTTCAATGCTTAAGTCAGTAGAGAGTGATGAACAGTAGATAGAATATTTGAAGTAACAGAGCATCAGCCCAGAAGTGTCTTAGCAATACTGTTCATTTATCTCTCTTTTATAGACGAGTTGTTGATAATTATTTATAACAGTTTGGCATGTGGGTCTTATTTATTTCGACACTATATGATCGTGGGTTGGGCAGTTAATACCCATTGATAGTCATGATATATGATCATTATGCACTTTCTGCGCTGACGATTTCTGATATGCCGACTTTATGTCTGCAGTCAGAATGTGTCGATTATATATCGATGCTTGTAGGGTTCTGAATGATCATTGGTTGAAGACTTTGGCATACTGACTGACCATCGATTTTGAAGTCAGTCAAATCGTTATAGTTGAATTGTATCTACCAAAGAAGTTGGTTGAGAGTTGCCGACTGTTAGTCGGCTTACCGATTGATAGTCGCTGGTCTGTGCCTATTAGGTCGCTTAAAAGTTGGATGATGTATTGTAAATGAGCCGAAACTCATCCTGTAGTGTAGCTTTAATGATCCATCGCCCATAACCGACAGATAGTCAGTTGGTCGACTGTGAATCGAGGGAGTAGATTCAATTATCCCAACAGTTGTCCCCCACTCCTAAGTCCAAGATGGTCTGATACGTGAATTGACATGTGGCTTGACATGTTGGATGAAGGGAGTTATCTCGTGTTATCTCGATCCTCGATTCAGCTACAGGCATTAATGATTCCTTTGAAAGTTGAAAGATCTCCAGTCGTTTTGTCTTTTTGATAGCTGTGTGATCATCATTGGGGGTGTCAATTCAAGGAGATGGCTCTTAAATATTGCAATCAGTTAAGCAGCCAGACAATCCAATCGAATTGATTCTGATCAGCCAGTTGCCGCCATGCATCTAGCCATTATTGGCTCTTGATCGTTCTAGTAGATAGTGGTGATGTGGCATGATCAGACGATGGGTCATCGAAAGGTCCGATCGATAGTCGGTCTGGATGTCGCCATGTGTCAAAATTTGGAAGAATCTCAATTTGATTGAATTCATCTCGATCGTTGGGAGGTCCTATATATATATTGGGTTCTTTTTATCCTGCCAATTCCTTTTGGTGCTATTCTGAGAGTTTGAGAACTCTTGCAACTGAAAGCTTTCCTATGGGTGTCGAAGACTATAGGCACTTTTCTTCCCATTTTCGTGGTCCCTCAGGCATTCTTAGCTTCGAGGTTAGGCTTCCCCTTCTTCTCTTTTATTCCTTTGCCTTCCTTTGGATACCAGTGCCAATGGCTACTAGTAGTAGGAAAGGGAAGGGTAAGGTCAGAGTTAGGAAGGAAGGTGACTAACCCATAGATAGAGCCTCTGGTCCCTCTCAGGATAGTTGGTCGGTTGATCTGGCTAGCGACTCTATGTCGAATCCAGCAGTGAAAGTTTTCTCTCTGTCGGAGTCCACCATTGCTTGGCTTCGAGAGCAGTATCGCATCCCGAATCAGTTTCGGCTGTTTGCATTTGGTCCAGACAGTTGGGTGATATCCCCACCTCCAGATCAAGTTGCTTTCTATCTGGAGCACCTTTGAGCTGGGCTTCGATTTCTATCTGGAGCACCTTTGAGCTGGGCTTCGATTTTCAATTTCGAAGTTTGCTCGAAATATTTTAGACTACTATCGACTCTGTCTAACCCAGCTTGCATCGAATTTCATTCAATTTTTTATTACATTTGCCCTTCTCTGTCATATGATCCGACCATTCCTTGGGTATCTCTTTTTTGGCCCTTTTTCATCCTCCGACCCCACCCTAAGGCCGAGGGTTGGTGGTTCTTTTCTTCGAGGAAGAGTCTTTTTTCATCACCGGTCTTCTGTCTTCTATTCATGATTGAAAGACACAGTTCTTTTTCATTTTTTCTTCTGTGCCGTGGGGCTTCTCTTTTATCTGAAAAATTTTGAATGTTAGCCCGAATGGAAACAGCTGAGTCGATGTTGCTGATAGAGAAGACTTCCTTCATCTGAAGGACATGAAAGTTCCTCCATAGAAGGAACTATTGATGGAGCAGGCTCTCTATGACGCTGGATTTTGTTCGGCACCTGTCGTAGGTATAGCTTAGTCTGTCTTTCATTTTCATTTTTATCTGGCTTCAAACTTGTAACTAAGTTGCTTTGTCTTTTGTTTGTAGCTATGCGGCCAGTGGTGTGAGTTTCATCAGCTGACATCCGACAGCACACCATCAAAAAGAGAGCCACGATTGGTGCGGGGCCATCTTGAGCACCAAAGACAGTTGGTCTGATACATCATCAGCAGCAGTGACTCAGATTGACATTCCGTCTGTCACAGTTCTTGAGATTGTCACTAAGGTGGTCGTTGCATTATCGGCTCTAATGACCCTTCTGCTAGTCGAAGCTCCTCCGACAGTTGAGGAGCCAGGCGATCGTGGCAATATCATAGTCATCGAAGTGCCAACCGCCAATGTAGAGCCGATGGTGTGTTGGGCTTCTCCAATGCCTGAATTGTTAAGATTTGACGCCTCGAGATTCAGCCCACATTGAGCCTACAGCAAGGTTTGCGGTGAAAAATAGAGTCCAACGAGACCAAGATCACCTGAAATGGAGCTCGGATGGAGGAGATACGAGCTTTTGAAGTGGGCACGAGATTCGAGGCGACGGAGGACAGTCGGCGACCGGCGGCGGGCGGCAGCGGCACGGGGGACGCGTGACCTAGGCCCGTGCGGGACGCGCGACCCACGCGGGCGGGCGGCCCAGGAGGGCACGCGGCTCAGCCTGGTGCACGACCCAGGCGGGCGCGCGGCCCAGCTGGGTGCGCGGCCCAGGCGCGCGCAGGCCCGCGTGCGGGAGCGGGCCGGCCCAGCCGGCCCTGCTGGCCCTTTGCACCGGTCCACTGTGGATCGGGCGGTCCACGGCTGGGCCTGTGGACCGCATGGGCATTTCTCATGCGTTTCTCGTTGTCCACGGCACTATTTCATGTACCGGAACACGATCTGAGGGCATGGGTGGCTCCCGATCTTGATCCAACGGTCCATGGGTTATCTGGCTTTGTTTAGGACTCCTAATCCATCTCTAATTAGGTTTTAAACCTGCTTAAGCCTTTAAAAAGGGCCTGTGACAACAGAGAGGAAGAGGTGGTTGGATTTGCACCGTACGAAACCCGTACGGAACCCAAGAGAAGAGAGAGGCGGAAGCGCTGAGAGAGAAGGAGCAGGAGGCTCCTGGACAGCGGTCGCCAGGCACTTCAGGGGTTCAGGGGATCTTCCAAGAGAAAGAGAGCTTTTGGAGGGGAACTTCTAGTGAGAGAGAATTGGGTGTACAAGGGTTGAGGGTGAGGTCTCCTCTTGTAAAATTTTCTTTTTCATAATGAAGTTTGCATGCCCCGTGGAGGCAAGCCCTTTTGTGGCTGATCCACGTATTTTGATTGTTTTTCTTTTTTTTGTTTCTTCTTTCTTCCTGCTGCATCGCGTGGTACTGAAAAGATCTTGGGAGGTGATGTCCTGGCCAGACATCCACCCAACAAGTGGTATCAGAGCAAGGCGGTACAAGGACGCAGATTGCAGTGGTGGTGAGCAAGACTGAAAATGGAGAAGATAGGAACAATCAAGATAGAGATCAACAAGTTCGATGGTAAGAGCAATTTCTCCTTATGGCAGGCAAGGGTGAAGGACGTGCTCATCCAACAGGGGTTGATCGATGCTCTCTTGTGCGATGAGAAGCCGACCACTATGGAGGTGCGGGATTGAAAATGGCTACAGATGCAGGCGGTGAGTACCATCTGCATGTACCTGGCGGATAAGGTGGTGATCTATGTGCTGAGCGAGATTTTTTCGATGGTGCTGTGGTCAAAGCTCGAGGAGTTGTACATGACGAAGTCTCTCACCAACACACTTTTTCTCTGGAGGTAGTTTTACCAACTGCGGATGACTGAGGGACAGAGCGTGCAGGAGCATTTGAGCCACTTTCAGAAGATCCTCACCGACCTCCTCAGCATTGGTAAAAATGTTGAGGAGAAGACCAGGGCGCTGGTTTTGCTGGCGTCGCTTCCCCCTTCGTACGAGTCCTTGATGACTGCTCTTCTAGTGGGGAAGAGCACTATCAAGATAGACAAGGTCACCGTGGCGATACTCCAGAATGAGGTTCTCAGGAGGGAGAACCCAGCTTCGAGCTCAGGTGACGGTAGCTCAGCTTTGGTGGCTTCTGGAAAAGCAGGAGGCGGTAGACGGAGCGATAAGAGATCGCAATGAGGGCGGTCTAAGTCTGGAGGGACCTGAGCAAAATCAGGTGTTATCGGTGTGAGGAGTTGGGGCATCTAGCCAGAGATTGCCCTCAACTTAAAAATCGGACGGTGGCTGCTGTAGCGACGGCCGGCAGTGATTTAGATGGAGATGTCCTGGAGATATCTGGTGAGGTATCTACTTCTTCCCAGTAGTGGATATTAGATTCTGCATGCCCCTATCATGTATGTTGCAGAGAGGAGCAGTTTGACTCCCTGGAGAACAGTGAGGGCACTGTATATCTGCCGGATGGATCGAGCTGTGCGATCAGAGGTATTGGGACGGTCAGCTGGAGGACACATAACGGTGCAGTGAAGAGATTGGGGGAGGTCCGATACATACCCGATTTCAGGTAGAATCTTATCTCACTTAGCAGACTGGATTCGAGAGACTACAGGACGGTACCTGGTGGAGGAATCCTGAAGGTGCTACGCGGTGATAGGATTGTGCTGGAGGGGAAGAAGAAGAGCAGAGGACATTATTACCTGGCAGGGAGTCCAATGCGAGGTGGAGCTTTGGGAGCCAGGTGGAGCTCAGAGTGAGGTGGAGCTCCAGGAGGCGGATCGGGCATGAGACAGGAGACTCAGGAGGATGAGAGGCGACGTCACAAGGTGAGATTCCTATTGCCGCAGGACGATGCCCCGAGCAGGTCTCAGGTCAGGAGGAGCACAGCATACGACGGAGATGAGATCGAGCAGCCTGGCTCGACTCCTATGTTTGCCCATCCATGATCAGTAGGCGATTGCCCCAGGGCATGGGGGCGAGGAGATCCAGAAGCTCTCGGAGTTTGGAGGAGGTCGAATATCGAGTCGAGATGAAGATTGTTAGGATTTGACGCCTCGATATTCAGCCCACAGCAAGGTTCACGATGAAAAATGGAGTTCAACGAGATCAAGATCACTTGAAACGGAGCTCGGATGGAGGAGATACGAGCTTTTGAAGTTGGCACGAGATTCGAGGTGGCGGAGGACCACCGGTGACCGGCGGCGGGCGGTAGCGGCGCGGCCGCAGGCGGCGACGCGTGGGATGCACGACCCACGCGGGCGGGCGGCCCAGGCGAGCGTGCAGCCCAGCCTGGCGTGCGGCCCAAGCGGGCGCGCGGCCCAGGCGCGCGCGGGAGTGGGCCGACCCAGCCGGCCCTGCTGGCCCTTTGCACCGGTCCACCGTGGACCGGGCGGTCCACGGCTGGGCCTGTGGACCGCGTGGGCATTTCTCACATGTTTCTCACGGTCCACGGTACTATTTCGTGGATCGGAGCGCGATTTGAGGGCGTGGGTGGCTCTCGATCTTGATCTGACGGTCCAGGAGTTATCTGGCTTTGTTTAGGACTCCTAATCCATCTCTAATTAGGTTTTAAACCTGCTTAAGCCTTTAAAAAGGGCCTGTGACAACAGAGAGGAAGAGGTGGTTCGGATTTGCGCCGTACGAAGCCCGTACGGAACCCAAGAGAAGAGAGAGGCGGAAGCGCTGAGAGAGAAGGAGCAGGAGGCTCCTGGACAGCGGTCGCTAGGCACTTCAGGGGTTCAGTGGGTCTTCCAAGGGAAAGAGAGCTTTTGGAGGAGAACTTCTAGTGAGAGAGAATTGGGTGTACAAGGGTTGAGGGTGAGGTCTCCTCTTGTAAAATTTTTTTTTCATAGTGAAGTTTGCATACCCCGTGGAGGCGAGCCCTTTTGTGGCTGATCCACGTATTTTGATTGTTTTTCTTTTGTTTTGTTTCTTTTTTCTTCCTGCTGCATCGCGTGGTACTGAAAAGATCTTGGGAGGTGGTGTCCTGGCCAGACATCCACCCAACATGAATTACGGTCGGCCAACTGTATCTCGGACACCTCCCATGCCCGAATGGATGTCGGCTCTAGTTGAGCAACCATTGACCCAGAGATGAGGGAATGCACCCATGACCTCTACCAGTATTGAAGCTCTGATCGACTCCATGGAGCTTTTTGACATTCGTATTCTTGTTAGTGAGTTGGCCCTGGCAAACCCAAGGTTGGCCAAATGGCTCATCGAAGTCGTACTTCTTCCAACTGATAAAAAAATAGGAAGAGTCGACAGTGTCCGAGATATTTTCTTCCTTCTACCTGATGATCCTCAGCATAAGTCGGTCGATACACATATTTTAGTTTTTTTTTTTACCTATTTTCCTAACTTGTTTTCTTCTTCTTTTCAGCTGGCGCACGATATATTGGTGCTAGAGAAGGGATATCGATCGATCGTAGACTTCCATTAGGCTTGGGCCGACAAGGTTTCGACTGCAAATGCTGAGAAGGCCACTGCTCTTGAGCATCTCCAAGTGACGACCGAGCGAGAGAAAGCGATGGTAGAGTGGGAGAAAAAAATAAGAAGAAGAGATTTCCTGCATGAAGGCCAAGTTAGAGTCGGCTCACGTCGAATTAGAATCGGTGCAGTAGACCATCAACTCCCAGGAGTCTCGGATCAAAAAGAAAAAATATGAGGTCAATCGACTCCAGAAGAAAGAATGGAGGAAGCATCGGGCCACCGAAGCAAGATTGGTACTGATCGATGCTGAGCCGGTTTCCACCAAGGAGGAAGTGAAGTCGGCTCAGGATGCTCTCAGTCGGGTGTAGGAGCAGACCGTTGAAGATTATAAAAACTTAGAGGATTTCAAGAATGAGATCCTCGAGGGTCGCAGTGCATCGTATTGGGTCGGCTATGAGGACGGTAGGGATGCGGTCGGGAAGCTTTACCCGAATTTAGACCTGAGCCACATCACTGTCCCAGTTGGAGTGCTAGAAGAGGAGCCAGCCGATGATGCAACAGCCCCGACTGAACAAGAAGTCGTTGGAGGGGCTGCCCTGATTGAGGAAGCTGCACCGACTATGATAGAGTCTGCCCTAACTGCAAAAAAAATCATACTAGAGTCGATCAGAATAGAATCGACTGCTGTCGAAGGCCACGAAATCGGAGTTGTGGTGTCTACTGACATAGCTGAGGAGGGGGCCGATTGGTGATTGGTGTAGATTTTTTTTTTCTTTCTTATAATCGGACAATAGTCTAACTTACCTTTTGTAATCAGACTTGGGGTCCAATTTTGTAATCATTTGCTCGTGAATGAAAAGAAAAATTTTTGAAGTGTTGAAAATTTTTTAAGTATTGAACTTCTTGCATGTGTTGTTCATTATCATTGTTAGTGCAGTCGAATGTTAGTAGGACAATCGATCGTCAATAGGTAAGCTAACTTAGAATTGATAGTTGAAGTTGTAGAAGTTGTAGGATTCATCTATTAGTCAAAATATCAGCCAATTAAACTTTAGGCATAAATTTTTTTAAATATTTGATATATGGGGGCAAGTTGAATATCTTTTGACTGATCGAAGTCGAGTCGGCATATGTTCCGCTTGATCGAAGTCAAGTCGGCTTATTATTCCGCCCAGCCATGGTTGAGTCAGCATGTCGTTCTGCTCAATCGGAGCTGAGTCAGCATATTGTAGTTGTTCGACTTGAGTGGGCATATATAGTCATCCGATCAAAATTGAGCCGGTGTGCTTTGACCGATTAGTCGTCGGTCAGATATCATTTTGTATATAGTTGAATATCCAAAAAAAGTTAAAATCTGATCATTTCATTTCAGATATGTCGTATATATGGACAACTTCAGTGATAATACATTTTCAGATTATCAACATTTCATGTCCGAGGAATAGTCATTCTATCGAGAGTCTCTAGTTGGTATGCACCCAGCCAAAGGATTTTGGTCACCCTGTAGGATCTTTCCTAGTTTAGAGATAATTTTTTTTGATCTAAAGATTTTGAAATTTTTGCCTTCCTCAAGATCAAGTCTCCTAGTCGGAAGACCTTCGGTTTGACCTTTGCATTATAATGCTGGGCTACTCTCTATCGGTATGTTGTCATTCTTATTTATGCTTGTTGTCGAACCTTTAGGAGCAAGTCTAAGTCAGCTCTTCGACATTCGGAGCTATTTGGCTCTGCATACCGTTCGACCCTCGTTGATGGCAGTCCGATCTCCACTGGAATCACTGCTTCTATTTCATAGGCTAAGTTGAACGGCGGTTCTTTCATTGGAATGCGAAGAGTCATCCGATATGTCCACAAGATTGGATATAATTCTTTCATCCAGAGATCTTTGGCTTCATTCAGTCAGATCTTGAGACCATATAAAATTATCTAGTTTATCAGCTCTATCTCACCGTTAGACTGTGGATAGCCGACTGAAGTGAGTTTGTACGTAATATAAAGCTTCATACAAAATTTTTTAAAATTCTGATTGTCAAATTATCGATCATTATCGGTGATGATGGTTGGGGCAAATCGAATCTGCAAATGATAGACTTCTGAATGAAGTCTTCCATCTTGCCTTCAATGATGTATATCAGAGATTTAGCTTCTATCCATTTGGTGAAGAAGTCTATGACGACCATCAAAAATTTTTCTGATCAGATGTAGGAGGAAAGGGACCGAATATGTCGATTCTCCATCACATGAATGACCATGGTGCAACAATCAATGTCAATTGACTGGCCGGTTGGTACTGTATATTAGCATATTTCTGATATGGTTTGCATCTCCAAACTAGCTCGACAGCATCTTTTTTTATTGTGGGCTAGTAGTATCTCTATCGCAGGATTTTATAAGCTAATGACTTGCCCCCTAAGTGATTTTCATAAATCTTTTCATGAACTTCTTGGAGAGCATGGTCAGCATCAGTTGATCTCAAGCACTTAAGTAGCGGAAAGGAGAATGATCTTTTATAAAGTTGTCCGTTTATCAGGAGTATTATGAGGCTATCCACCTCAGTCGTTTGACTTACAAAAGATCTATAAGTAAAGTCCCATCGGTCAAGTATTGGATGATCAGATCCATCCAATTTAGTTTATCATTTATTTATAGCACTTCATCAACCTTGTCGATACTCGATTGTTCGAGATATTCAATGAATGTTCAGTCGAGTAAGTTGGATGAGTGGTTGTGAGTCGAGACAGTACGTCGACTCGAACGTTCTCTATTCTCGAAATATGCGAGATCTCAAAATCTCTGAAAGTTTGTGTGAGATCTTTCACCTTCTGAAGGTACTTTATCATAGTCTGATTTCGAACTTCAAACTCACCCTTGATTTGTCAGTGATCAATTGTGAGTCAGTGAAGACCTTCAGGCTATCTATGTCGAGTTTTTTAGTAATTTTCAAGCCGACTAGTAAGGCTTCATATTCAGCTTAGTTATTTGATGCTTTAAAGTCGAATTGAAGGGTGTATTCAGTTACAGTCCATTCAGAATTGATGAGGATGAGGCTGGCTTCACTCCCTTAGACGTTGGATGCCCCATCAACATGTAACATCCATACCGATATAGGTTCGACCTCAGGATTCTTAACTTGTTCTGGCTTATTATCGAATTTATTATTAGATCTATCGTCAAGTACAGTGTACTCGACGATAAAGTTGGCTAAAACTTGGGTCTTCATTGATGGTAATGGACGATACTGGATATCAAACTCATTGAGTTTGATTGCTCATTTTGCCATCCAACCGGAGGTATCTAATCGATACAAAATTGCCTTCAATGGTTGGTCTGTTAAGATCGCAATTGAATGCACTTAAAAGTACGATCAAAGTTGTTGCACCAATATGATTAGAGCGTAGATTATCTTCTCCACTCTTGAATATCACATTTTAGCATTATGGAGTACTTTGCTGGTGTAGTAAATTGACCGTTGAATTTAATTTTTATCCTCTCGGATAAGCACCAAACTGATCGTTTCTGCGGAAGTCGCCAAGTAGAGATATAATGTTTCTCCCATCTTTGATTTTGTGAGTAGTGGGAGAGATGTCAGATATTTTTTTAGATTTTCAAAGGACTGTCGGTATTCATCCGATCATGAAAAGTCTATCATTTATCACAAGGTCTTGAAGAAGGATATACATCTTTTTACCAACTTTGAGATGAATCGGCTAAGTGCAGCGATCCTTCCATTGAGTTCTTATATCTCTTTCATGGAGCTGGGATACTTCATGTTGATGATGGTCTTTCTTCTCTAGTTTAGCCTCGATTCCTTGTTGTGATACAAGAAATCTAAAATTTTTTTTGGTAGTCACTCTGAATGCACATTTGATCAGATTTAGCCTTATCTGATGTCGTCGAAGTGTCTCAAAGATTTTTTTTTAATTTCGAATATGATCAAAAGTTGCGGCATTTTTTACCAGCATATCATCAACATAGACTTCTATATTTCGATTAATTTATGATTTGAATACCTTATTGACTAGTCGTTGGTAGGTTGCTCCAGTATTCTGTTGGAAAATATGTCCCAAAAAGTCAATCGTCAAGCTGTTGACGGTTGAGCAACCAAGTATTGTAATTGATTTGTTAATAAATAAAATATATTTGGCATCTTCATCATAAGCTTTCATCTTCTAATGAACTCCATTGTTATGATGAAGTCCTTAGGATTATTTAGGTTTGATAAAGAGAGGATTTATCGATTAGTCCTTAAAACTGTTCACGACCAAATGATAGGCTGTTAATAAGGACGACAGCTTCTATCGAGCATAGGTCGCTGTAGGCCATATGGGTTGGTTGTCCTCTTAACCAAGGAGTGTGGAGACACTGGTATGGCATACAGGTGAGATGTAAGGGTACATCATCATTGAACGTGACCAACTCCAGAGCATTCTGCTGTCGAGAATGTCTCTGATGGGATATAGGTATAAGTGTCCCTTAGACTTGAGATCGCCTCAGTGACTTGCAAGCAACTCACTGTGCTTTGATACTGGACTAACTGAATTTCTAATTCAGGGACGGAAGGCTTCTGGGCACAGTCAAGTACTTGCGAAGTCAGAGTATAATCGAGATGGGATTGACCACTCCAAGAGTTGGAGAAGAATAAGTCGCTGTATTTCAATTTAGCAAAATCTTGGCCAGGATAATCCATCAGATGGATTTGATATTTTGAAATACAATGTGGACAACCTGATCAGAGTTGACAGTTGAGCTCTGGGGTGTCCTATGATCATTTTGGTCAAGGAGATGAATTATATGAAAACTATATCCGCATGGGTTCTAAGGATGTTGTTCTACACATTCGACCTATCCGGTCGTCGGGTACCATTGCTAGATGGTCACTTCGATTGGTATAGAAATTCGTTCCTATGCTACCGGCTTAGGTTCGGACCTATGAGGTCACACACATTAGAGTTCATGATCCGATCAGATGGTTGATCAACGATTAAGAATCGTTCTAGGGTTAAATGATCAATACGATTGACATTTAACCCAGTGCAAGTGTTGCAGGAGGATCGATTAGGATTTGATTGCTAATTGGCTTAATTTAATTAAGCCAATGGGATGAGATTAAGTATAATTAAATATAATTTAATTAGATTTGATTTGGACTTGATTGGATCAAGTCCAATTGGTTTATTGGATAAGCCAAGTGCAAGGAAAAACTAGTCCTAGTTCAACTAGGACTTGGGTCAATCTAATTTCTAATTTGATTAGAAAATTAAATCAGATTTAAATATAATTTAATCTGATTAAATTAGGTTCTTAATTGGGTTAAGATCTATTTTAATTAGGTTGATCTAATTTTGATTTGATTTGGTTTGGGAAACCAAATTAAAACAAGTTATGAGACAGAATCCTAGTAGGACTAGGATTCCACCTTGCACCACATAAACCTTCTCCACGCCCTCTCTCTTATTCAACGCCAATCTCCACTTATTTTGTGCGACAAAACCCTCTCCCAGATCTCTCCCACGTTCACAAAAGGTCTCCTCTCTTCTTTCTTACATGGAAGGTGGTTTGGATCAAATCTAAAAGGAATAAGTTTGGATTTCGAATTCTATGAGATAGAGTTTTAGAAATCCAAACTCTTTCAATTTTGCATCGAATTTATCCAAATTTTTTTTGAAATTTTCATGGCTTTTAGGGTATACATTATGCACCCTTTTCTTATGATCCATGCATGAAAATATGGAGGAGGTGCTCAAGAGTTGGGCGTCCCTTAACTTGCCATGTTTGGATAAGCCTTGACTAGGTGTTTGACCTAGACAAGGACTCTATCATATCTCTCTATATAAGAAGAGTTTCTTTGTAAAATTTTAGGAATAGATAGATATTTGAGAGACCTTTCTGTCATCCAAAAATCAGAGAGAAATACCTTTGGGTCGTGGAGATATAAAAGATGCAAGTTTAGATGTCTAGAGAAAAAAATGTGAAGAAGAAGAGGGTCTTCTTCTAGGGTTTTTATTTTCATATCTTTCCTCCTTCCATCTTGAGTTTTCTGAGAGCGTCTCAGATCTGAAACTTCTCCTTCTATTTTTCATCTTTGGAAGAGTCCAAATCAAGAAGAAGGAGGCACCTGATCAACCATCAAAGAAGGATCAGCGCAGTACTAGCATACTGTGCTGATTTCCTGAAGCAGGACTTCTGATCGAGATTCGTGGGCTCGTGTGGACGACTCCTAGAGGCCGGGCGTGTGTGCGGCTTGCAACATCATCCTTAAGCCCGGATCAGCGAGGTTAGAACGTCTAACTTGCAAGGTAATAGATCTGATCTATTGTTTAATACATACATTAGATGTGGTATAAAAACATGTTGATATGATCAACATGTAGTTCATGCTATATTTATATATTTTAATTTTGATTTAATTTCATGTAATAATCATGTAATAGGATCTTAGATCTAGGGATTTTCTAGTTTTAGAAAATAAATTTTGATTTATTTTAGTCTTCCGCTGTATGATCTTGAAAAAGTTTCAAGATCTAACCCTGAAATCCTAGATCCGGTGGTTTTTAATTAGTATCAGAGCCCAGTTCTTTATTACATGATTATTTATACATGCTTAGATTATTTTTAGATTAGATCTAATTTATAATCTGATTATTAAATCTAAAATTAAAATTTTAGATCAATCACAAACTGCAAGGTTGTCCTGCTGTAAGGTTTACCCCTTACAGTGCAAAGGTTGTCCTAGTTTGTGTAGATCTATCTTTAATCATAAATTTATTAGATATGATCTAGATTAAATTTATGATTTATTAGATTTAAAAGATGTTTAAATCTGAAATAAAATCTCTTTGTTAATAATTTTTGTGCAAAGAAATTGTTTAAAGTTGAAATTATTTCAATTACATGAACCTGTTTAGATTAGATCTAAAGTAGTTTCATGTTTATTTTACTTGCATCTTGATTATGAATCAAACATGCAGTATGGTTGGTAGAATCATATTGTAAAATTATTTTACAAATATGAAAATTATTTTTTAAAAAGCCGAACCCAACCCTCAGCCCAAAACTTAATTAAGAATTAAGAAGTTGTTTGATTAGGTTCTAGGATTGTGAATTGAAGAACCTAAGACACAAATCATAACACATTGGGTTAATGGGTTAGTGGGAATTAGGTCCATTAATTGGGTTAGACCTATGGTTAGATTAAAGATGGACTTAATTAGAGAATTGACTAAATCTAATCAATTGTTGTCTTAGATTAGGTCAAGGATTCTTTAGATCAATTACAATAGTTGTAGTTGGTCAAGTCCATGTCTTTAACGAGAACCAAATGGACTTGATTCTTGGCTAAGCGGTCTAGCACGAACTGTTAGGTTGATCTAATCAAAACTAATTAAACCAGTTGATGTCTAAGGTAAATCAGATCGGTGGTTTTTAATTGGAAGCCCGCTTACCTGGCCATTTCTGATGGTGTCTAAGGCAAGCTTTGGCAGACCCTCCCACTGATCGAACTTATCTGGCCTCTTGGTGAAATTATTTTTGATCGGATCACTTGACTATTCGAGCTGACCCATGTCAGCTAGGTAAATCAGTGTGACTGATTTAGGTGCTCCTAGACCAGCCCCTTTAATGGTCTCCCTTAAGCTGACTTGGTGAAGCCAGTGGGAGGATCATGATAAGCTGGTTCATCTGACCTCATCCTCTAAATTATTTAAATCCTCTAAAATTATTAGGTCCTTAAAATGATAAAGTTATGGAGATAACTGAGTCATAGCCTCCCATTAAGGTGTTTGATAATGAGTCCATTAACTCAATAATCATTGCAGACCCAAAGGCCTGGTGCTTGTTGACTAATGGAATTATCACTCATCATATGATGACTTGGAAGTGTCTCTCTAATGGTGGTTAGGTGAGCCAACCAAAGTTGGGCTTAATCATTCGTTGGTTAGATACACCAAGTATGATCATGTTAATGGTTGGACCTAACTGGATCCTTACAGTGGAGGCCAAAGCCTACTGATTAGGTTTCTGGGAAAAATTAAAATTACTAGAAATTATTTAGAGAAACAATTGGTTATGAACCTACCCTTAGATGTACATGGGTTGACCAACCAAAGTTGGGCTTGTGTGCAGTCTAAGTGGATTCTAGTACCCGCTAAGGAATTAGGGTAATTCCTCGAGTTGGAGGTAGAGGCTACCAATTCGAATAAAATAGTGGGAGAAACCTTTTGATTAAAGTCCAAATCTTTAGGTTTAATGAATCAATTACTAATTAGGTTATGGTTCTCCTTTGTGCAAATATGGCCACTTTCTATCGCTCCGATCATTGTTGGACAATGATAAGTTGGTGGGACCCAACTTCGGTAGCTGGTACCGAAAGTTGAAGATAGTCCTGGAGCATGAACGGATCCTATATGTGATAATGGATCCTGCACCTGAGGAGCCAGCTGCCAATGCACGTGGAACAGTCAGAGACACTTACCAGAAGTGGCTCAGTGACCGGACCATGGTGCGCTGTATCATGCTGGCTGTCATGAGCGACGAGTTCAGTCGCAGATTCGAGACGGCTCAGCCAAAGGACATGCTTCAAGTGTTGGAGGATGCCTTTGGCACACCCGATGACGTAGAGAGGCACAAGACTAGTTGTGCCATCTTCAACGCCAAAATACGGGATGGTGTCTCAGTCACTGATCATGTATTGTACATGATCGAGCTGATGGAACGATTGAGCAAGCTCGATTTTTCCTTGCATGAGCAGCTTGGGAAAGATGCAATACTGAACTCGTTGCCCAAGTCTTATCTCCCATTCCTCACTCATTATAGAATGACAAAGCCTGAAGAGAACTACCACGGGTTACTGGGGTTGCTTCAGAACTTTGAGAAGGATCACCAACTCCTCAAGGAGTCGGTGAACTCAGTGGGAGGTTCGTCTTCTGGTTCTCGACCTTTTAAGAAAGGGAAGAAGAACAAGAAGAAGAAAGTAAAGAAGGTGCAAGTTCAGGCTAGGACATCAGTGCAGAGCCAGACCAAAAAGGTCAAGCCTGATAAGAGTCTATTCTACTGGCAAGCACCCTAGATTAGATAGTGTGTCAGATATCTACTTATGGCACTGTAGGCTAGGTCATATAAACAAGAACAGAATAAACAGGTTGACTCAAGAGGGAATCCTCGAAGTTAGTGATTATGAATCACTTCCAACCTGTGAGTCCTGTCTTCTTGGTAAAATGACCAAGTCACCTTTTACTGGAAAAGGTGAGAGAGCTACTGAGCTCTTGGGCCTAGTACATACTGATGTATGCGGGCCCATGAGCACCAGTGCTAGAGGTGGATATTTCTACTTCATAACTTTCACGGATGACTATCCCGATATGGATATGTCTATCTGATGAAACATAAGTCGGATTCATTTGAAATGTTCAAACGATTCCGAAGTGAAGTAGAAAAACAATCTGGGAAGAGCATTAAAACTCTTCGATCTGATCGAGGAGGAGAATACCTTTCTAGTGAGTTTTCACATATCTAGGAGAGAATGGGATTCTCTCCCAATGGACTCCTCCAGGAACATCACAGCATAATGGTGTGTTTGAAAGGAGGAATCGACTTTGTTAGACATGGTCCGATCCATGATGGGTTTTTACTAGCTTGCTGATATTCTTCTGGAGATATGCACTCGAATCGACCTGTTATCTGTTAAATAGGATTCCAAGTAAGTCTGTAATTAAGACTCCATATGAGATATGGACAGGACGTAAGCCAGTACTTTCACACCTTAGGGTCTGGGGGTGCCCGCCTATGTCAAACGATTAGTCACAGACAAACTTGGACCTAGGTCTGACAAATGCTCATTCATAGGGTACCCCAAAGAGATAAAAAGATATTTTTTCTACCATGCTGATGAACAAAAGGTGTTCGTCAGCCTTAAGGCAATCTTTTTAGAAAAGGAGTTCCTTGGTGAAGGAACCGTTGCCTCTAAGGTTGAACTTGATGAAGTTCAACAGGTAGAAGGACTGACACCAATAGCTGAACCTGAGTCGGATATGATTAGATCAGATCCGGAGCCCAATATACCTGTACCATTAAGGCGATCTGGTAGAGTACCGCGTCAGCCGGACAGATACTACGATTTCTTGATCCAGGACGGTGATCCCATTGAACTTGATGAGAATAATGAGGATCCGATCACCTATATGGATGCTATGCAGAGACCTGATTCCGAGAAATGGCTTGAAGCCATGAAATCCGAAATGGAGTCCATGAAGGTCAACGATGTATGGACATTGGTTGACCCACCTGAAGGGGTTAAACCCATTGGGTGTAAATGGGTCTTCAAAAGGAAGAGGGGCGCAGACGGAAAGGTGGAGACCTATAAAGCCCGTCTGGTTGCCAAGGGGTATCGTCAACGTTATGGTATTGACTATGACGAGACGTTTTCCCTGTGGCAATGCTCAAATCTATTCGGATAATGCTTGCAATAGCTGCCCATCTGGATTATGAGATCTGGCAGATGGATGTAAAGACAGCTTTCCTGAATGGAGAGCTGACTGAAGAGGTATATATGATACAACCTGAAGGGTTTACATCCACAGATGAGTCCAAGGTGTGCAAGCTTCAGAGATCCATTTATGGATTGAAGCAAGCTTCTCGGAGTTGGAACATGCATTTTGATAAGGTGATCAAAACGTATGGCTTCATTAAGAATGGAGAAGAGCCCTGCATCTATAAATGGGCAAATGGTCCAGTTGTGGTATTCCTTGTCTTGTACGTGGATGACATTCTCTTAATCGAGAATAACATCCCCGCACTACAGGGAATAAAAGTTTGGTTGTCATCACAGTTCTCCATGAAGGACTTGGGTGAAGCATCCTACATCCTAGGGATGAAGATCTATAGGGATAGATCTAAAAGGATGCTTGGGTTATCCCAGTCCATGTATATAGACACTGTGCTGAAGAGGTTCAGCATGGAGAATTCCAAGAAGGGCTATCTACTGATAGGCCATGGAATTTCTCTCTCTAAGAAGGATTGTCCGATAACTCCTGAAGAGAGAGAGCGTATGAGAAGAGTCCCATATGCTTCAGCCGTGGGATCTATCATGTACGCCATGATATGTACAAGACTAGATGTGGTATACTCACTAGGAGTAGTGAGTAGATACCAATCTGATCCTGGAGAAGATCACTGGAAAGTGGTTAAAGCCATCCTTAAGTATTTGAGAAATACTAAGGACCAATGGTTGGTTTATGGCGAGTCAGATCTGAAACTTGTGGGGTTCACAGACTCCAGCTTCCAATCTGACCATGATGACAGCAGGAGCGTGTCGGGTTATATCTTTACTCTGAATGGTGGAGCCATCTGCTGGAAGAGTTTCAAGCAGCATACTGTGGCAGACTCTGTTTGTGAAGCGGAGTATATCGCAGCATCAGATGCCGCGAAGGAAGCTGTGTGGCTGAGGAAATTCATCAACGAGCTCGGAGTAGCACCCTCCCTCGATGGTCCAGTCCTGCTCTACTGCGACAGCACTGGTGCCATAGCTCAGGTGAAGGAACCCAAGGCACATTAGCGGACGAAGCACATCTTGCACCGCTTCCACTTGATCTGAGAGATCGTGGATCGAGGTGACGTCGACCTTCAGAAGATCGACGGAAAGGAGAACCTAGCCGACCCCTTCACTAAAGCCCTGGCGATAAAGGAGTTCGACAACCACAAGTTGAAGATGGGTATTAGATACTGTGCCGAGTGGCTTTAGGACAAGTGGGAGTTGTTGGGAAATGTGTCCCAAAAAGTCAATCGTCAAGCTGTTGACGGTTGAGCAACCAAGTATTGTAATTGATTTGTTAATAAATAAAATATATTTGGCATCTTCATCATAAGCTTTCATCTTCTAATGAACTCCGTTGTTATGATGAAGTCCTTAGGACTATTTAGGTTCGATAAAGAGAGGATTTATCGATTAGTCCTTAAAACTGTTCACGACCAAATGATAGGCTGTTAATAAGGACGACAGCTTCTATCGAGCATAGGTCGCTGTAGGCCATATGGGTTGGTTGTCCTCTTAACCAAGGAGTGTGGAGACACTGGTATGGCATACAGGTGAGATGTAAGGGTACATCATCATTGAACGTGACCAACTCCAGAGCATTCTGCTGTCGAGAATGTCTCTGATGGGATATAGGTATAAGTGTCCCTTAGACTTGAGATCGCCTCAGTGACTTGCAAGCAACTCACTGTGCTTTGGTACTGGACTAACTGAATTTCTAATTCAGGGATGGAAGGCTTCTGGGCACAGTCAAGTACTTGCGAAGTCAGAGTGTGATCGAGATGGGATTGACCACTCCAAGAGTTGGAGAAGAATGAGTCGCTGTATTTCAATTTAGCAAAACCTTGGCCAGAGTAATCCATCAGATGGATTTGATATTTTGAAATACAATGTGGACAACCTGATCAGAGTTGACAGTTGAGCTCTGGGGTATCCTATGATCATTTTGGTCAAGGGGATGAATTATATGAAAACTATATCCGCATGGGTTCTAAGGATGTTGTTCTACACATTCGACCTATCCGGTCGTCGGGTACCATTGCTAAATGGTCACTTCGATTGGTATAAAATTTATTCTATGCTACCGATTTAGGTTCGGACCTATGAGGTCACACACATTAGAGTTCATGATCCGATCAGATGGTTGATCAACGATTAAGAATCGTTCTAGGGTTAAATGATCAATACGATTGACATTTAACCCAGTGCAAGTGTTGCAGGAGGATCGATTAGCAATTTGATTGCTAATTGGCTTAATTTGATTAAGTCAATGGGATGAGATTAAGTCTAATTAAATATAATTTAATTAGATTTAGTTTGGGCATGATTGGATCAAGTCCAATTGATTTATTGGATAAGCCAAGTGCAAGAAAAAACTAGTCCTAGTTCAACTAGGACTTGGGTCAATCTAATTTCTAATTTGATTAAAAAATTAAATCAGATTTAAATATAATTTAATCTGATTAAATTAGGTTCTTAATTGGGTTAAGATCTATTTTAATTAGGTTGATCTAATTTTGATTTGATTTGATTTGGGAAACCAAATTAAAACAAGTTATGAGACAGAATCCTAGTAGGACTAGGATTCCACCTTGCGCCACATAAACCTTCTCCATGCCCTCTCTCTTATTCAACGCCAATCTCCACTTATTTTGTGCGACAAAAGCCCTCTTTCAGATCTCTCCCATGTTCACAAAAGGTCTCCTCTCTTCTTTCTTACATGGAAGGTGGTTTGGATCAAATCTAAAAGGAATAAGTTTGGATTTCGAATTCTATGAGATAGAGTTTTAGAAATCCAAAACTCTTTCAATTTTGCACTGAATTTATCCAATTTTTTTTTAGAATTTTATGGCTTTTAGGGTATACATTATGCACCCTTTTCTTGTGATCCTGCACGAAAATATGGAGGAGGTGCTCAAGAGTTGGGCGTCCCTTAACTTGCCATGTTTGGATAAGCCTTGACTAGGTGTTTGACCTAGACAAGGACTCTATCATATCTCTCTATATAAGATGAGTTTCTTTATGAAATTTTAGGGGAGATAGATATTTGAGAGACCTTTCTGTCACCCAAAAATCAAGAGAAATACCTTTGGGTCGTGGAGATATAAAAGATGCAAGTTTGGGTGTCTAGAGAGAAAAACGTGAAGAAGAAGAGGGTCTTCTTCTAGGGTTTTTATTTTCATATCTTTCCTCCTTCCATCTTGAGTTTTCTGAGAGCGTCTCAGATCTGAAACTTCTCCTTCTATTTTTCATCTTTGGAAGAGTCCAAATCAAGAAGAAGGAGGCACCTGATCAACCATCAAAGAAGGATCAGCGCAGTACTAGCATACTGTGCTGATTTCCTGAAGCAGGACTTCTGATCGAGATTCGTGGGCTCGTGTGGATGACTCCTAGAGGCCAGATGCGTGTGCGGCTTGCAACATCATCCTTAAGTCCGGATCAGCGAGGTTAGAGCGTCTAACTTGCAAGGTAATAGATCTGATCTATTGTTTAATACATACATTAGATGTGGTATAAAAACATGTTGATATGATCAACATGTAGTTCATGCTATATTTATATATTTTAATTTTTGATTTAATTCTATGTAATAATCATGTAATAGGATCTTAGATCTAGAGATTCTCTGGTTTTAGAAAATAAATTTTGATTTATTTTAGTCTTCCGCTGTATGATCTTGAAAAAGTTTCAAGATCTAACCCTGAAATCCTAGATCTGGTTCCTTCATATTCTTCAAACCGAACGACATCAGTTTATAACAGTAGATACCTTTGTCAGTTGTGAAGGCAGTATACGTCTCACTTTTGTACACCATTTAAATTTGATTGTAGCCTATGAAGGCATCTATGAAGCTCAGAAGTCGATGTTCCAATATCGCATTGACTAATTGATCAATTTTCGATAAGAAAAAGCTATCTTTCAGACAAGCTTCATTTAGATTGGTGTAGTTGATGCAGATTCATCATTTTTTGTTAGTTTTTCTCACCATTACCACATTGGCAAGTCAATCGGGATAGTTGGCCTCTCTTATGAAGCCAGCTGCAAAAGATCTTTGTCGATGATCTTCTGCCTTTCAGGAGTAAAAGATCTTTTATCTGTCTCATCGGTTTAACTTTGGAATTGATGTTTAACCGATGAATTATTACTTCCAAAGAAATTTCTGGCATATCGATCGTCGATCAAGCAAAAACATCGATATTTACTCTTAGTAAGTCCATCAGTTGTTTTTGCTTCGCATCAGGTAATTGCGATCCAATTTGAATTGTCTTTGTAGGATCATCTTCTCTTAGTGGGATCGAAACCAGTTGCTTAGCTGGCTCACCTCTTTTTCATTTTTTTCTCTGATCCAGTTTGTCAAGCGACAGATGGTCTTCAGGCTTATTGCTTTTGGTAGAAACTATAAACAGCATCGTGCTAGTTGTTAATCCCCACGTATTTCTCCGACTCTGCTTTTTGTTAACAATTGGACAAGTAGATGATATGTCGACGCCACCACTCTCAACGCATTAAATCCTGATCATCCAAATATGGCATCATAAGCTGAAGAAACTTGAACAATCGTGAATATCAAGAGGACGGTACCTTATCATGGATCTATTTTCATAGTTAGTGGGAGAGTAATTTCTCCTTCCATATTGACTGCATCTCCAGTAAAGCCGACTAAGGACATAGAGACTCTTCTGAGTCGATCAGTCGATAGTCACATTCGAAAAAAGATCGAGTAAAATAAAACATCAGTTGAACTTTCATTATCTACTAGGATTTTTTTACATCAAAATTTGCTATCGTTGCTGAGACAATGATAGCATCATCATGAGTCTGTATTCTCCGAACATCATCCTCCGAAAAAGAGATTACATTATCATCAAGTCGTTGCTTCTTTACAGACTTTTCTTCAAAAATTGCCCTCTAGTCTCTCGATCATCGAAAAATCATATTGATTACCCCCGTCGTTGGTCCATTATCGATCGCTTCCTTAGATTGTGATTGAGATTATCGGTCGGTAGGAGGTTGAGTCGAGCGGTCTCATCAAAACTTTTCGAGGTGGTCTTGTTAAAATTTTTTGAAGTAGCCTTATCAAATTAGGGCTTATATCTCATTTCTCAGTTGAATGCACTGTTCGATTTCATGACCATGGTCACGATGGAACCAATAGTACTTCTTCTTGTTGCAGCTCTTCGATGGTGCCTTCATCGATGAGGGGTTCTCTATCAAAATCTACATATGGGGAGCAGGAAGAGAAGTGTAAGAATCATATCTGCTGTCATAATTATTCGGCCTTGGACTCCATCGGTGGGGTGATGCTCCCTTGTTGGTTGTCGGCCGACTCGATTTGGTGGAGCCCCATTTTTTTTTATTTTTTTAACCTTTTTTTTCTATTTGATGTCAGTTAGTAGTGCTCTCATTCGTGCAAATGTACTTGTACGAACACTCCAGAAGTTCTGCATAAGTCCGAGAAAGAGTCTTATGCAGAGAGTAAGTGAACTTGGATTTTCTCAGACCTCTCTTCATGGTTGAAATGGTCATATCTTCGTTGAGGTCCCAAACCTCTAGCATGGTGATGTTGAAATGCACTACGAAGTCTCTCAGTGTCTCTCCTTCATCCTGCTTGATGAGAAGAGACTGTCGGATGTTCGCGGCATCTTTCGGTTGGTGCTGAAGTGGGCCATGAACGATTGTTCTAGCTGCTGAAAAGAGTAGATGCTTTCCGACTGGAGCCCAAGTACCAGGCTTGAGCAGTTTTCAAATGATAGTCGGAAAGCCAATACATAAGAGAGCGTTGGTTGTCCCCTAGATCATCACGAGAGCCTTGTAGCTCTTCAGATGGTCAATCAAGTTGGTAGAGCCATCATATGGCTCCATCTGCGGTATCTTGAACCTTGATGGAATCGGCTCATTCAAGATGCACTGGGAGAAAGGCGGAGTAGTTGGATGCTAAGATCATTGGAGGACCCTCAGCCATCCACTCAAAGTCAGATGAGTTGATGGTCAATTTCTTTAAAATTGTGCTCGTAATCATCGAGCTGTTGTTGCTGTGAGAATCTAGGAGTAGAGTCCCCTGAAGAATTCGAGGATTAAGAAGTTGAAGGTGTGCGTGGCCTCTTCCCTTTCTTCATGCTATGAAGTCAATAATGAGAAGGAGACCACTGTGAATGATGGGCGACACGGTGAGAGTGTTAGGAAGGTGCTGGCTTGATATGGTGAGAGGGTCGAGATGGTCATCGTTCCGACGATGAAGAAAGGGATAGTAGTGGAGCATGGCGATTGTGCCTGGATGGTACTATACGTATCGCCGGCTCCTCCGCCACCAGTTGCTACTGCTGCTATTGTGGTTTGTTGCTATTGAAGGCTGTGCACTGTCTTCGACAGTTTTTTTATTTACTGTATTAAAGCAGCGAATTGGATGTTCATAGTCATAACGGGACGCAAAGAACTGGGCTCTGCCATTGAAGGTGGAGAAGGGAGGTCTTTTCGATGGAAAGATTGCTTGGTGGAGTCAGTGGAGTTGTTTTGAGCTGTTATTTTTACCATAATCAATTTTTTTTATTTCTCTCCTATCTGACGTGCCAATCTATTACGGCCAATCTCCTGTTGTGCCTAGCTCCAGCGAAGAGCAACCTACAAAAAAAAAATTCACTGACTGAAATCATGTCCGACGGAGACCCTTCCATACTTAAGTCAGTGGGAAGTGATAAACAGTAAATAGAATATTCAAAGTGGTAGAGTATTAGCCCAAAAGTATCTTACCAATATTGTTCATTTATCTCTCTTTTATCGACGAGTTGTTGGTAACCGTTTGTAATGGTTTGACATGTAAGTCCCGTTTATTTTGGTACTATATGATCGTGAGATGGGCAGTTAATGCCCATTGATAGTCGCAGTATATGGCCGTTATGCACTTTTTGCACTGGTGGTTCCTGATATACTGACTTTATGTTGGTAGTCTGAATGTGCCGACTATACGTTGGTGCTTATAGGGTTCCAGATGACTATCGATTGGAGACTCTGGCATATTGATTGACCATAGATTTTAAAGTCGGTTGAGTCGTTATAGTTGAACTATATCTGCTAAGAAAGTTGGTTGAGAGTTGCTAACTATCAGTCGGCTTACCGATTGATAGTCGGTGGTCTGTGCCTATCAGACTGATTGAAAGTCGGATGATATATTGTAATTGAGCCAAAACTCATCCTGCAGTATAGCTTTGATGGTCCATCATCCGTAACTGATAGGTAGTCGGTAGGCCTACTCTGAATCGAGAGAGCAGATGCAATTGCCCCAACAACTACCAACTAAATACACGCTTGACGGAAGATTGGAGACATACAATAGTGGTGGCAATACCTCTAGCATTTGGATGGCAATTTGTGACAATGTTTGTGTGGTTCGTGATGCTTTTCAGTGGCAGGTTGGCAATGGAAGAAGCATCAAACCCTACCAATATGGATGTTGTATCTCCAATTTCATCAAAATAATGCTTGGTGCATTCAACTATTATAGAAGTTCCTGCCATTGGAATAGATCAGCTCTCCCACATTTTCCAATCGATGACAAGTTGGCCTGAAGCAGGACAACGTTAAATGATATACAAGTTAAAGATGTTTAAAAGGCCATTTGTAAGAACATTAATGCAACCTCTGCAACTAATTTCAAATGTATATGGAACATTACTGCTCTGCCAAGGGTTTAAATTACTTCTGTGGAAAATTATCTGGTGCTGTCTACCTTACAAGACTATTCTAGCTTCAAGAGGTGTGTTACAGCAACAACTTGCCAACTGCAATATGTTGAACATATTTTGGTAAATCCTCATTTCATAAGGGCCGCTTGGAATTGTATAGCTGCCAAATGATTAACAACAGTAATTTCAATTCCACTCAGTCCTTAGGGCCAGTTTGGATATTTCTATGGGTTTGGGCTGCAAATCCTATAGAAATCAAGCCTGTTAGCCCATCTAGCATGTACTTTATAAGAGTTTGTCTAAACCCAGCCCAAATTCTAGACTTTGGCCTTCAAGAACCAGGAGGAAAAAAAAAACTATCGAAGTCTTTTTCTTCTCCCATATGATTTCAGCTAAATGGAGTTTGGTTGATACAAGGTTATACTTAAATGGATTATTCAATCCACGAATCTTATGGGCTTTTAGTCCAATTGTATAGAAATAGCCAAACAAGCCCTTATTGGCATGTATTTCTAACCATGATTCTGACCAGGCTTTGTTCTACCATTGGGGTTGGTGACTATGGTATTCTGGAAATGAAAGATTGTTTCAAGGTAAAGCTTCTGAGACTGCATATTGGGAACTTGGCTTTGCACCTTATCCATGATTTCGTGAAGCTTCATCTATGTTTCTCCTACTCTTGATTCATGGCAATGGGATATCATTAGCTTTGTGTGCTCTCATATTCATTCTCCTAAGAGGGAACTTGGATCAAATGATATTCATCCAAATCTATTTTTATATCTGAATTTATCCGAATATAGATAGAAATTTTAGCATTTGATTAATATCCATATCTATTATAGAAAATAGATATGAATATGGATAGAAAATTATCAATCTGCCTTGATCATATTTAAATATTTATTTTATTTAATTTTATATAGTATTTATGGACTTTTAAGTAATATAAATGATCATATTAACATACTAATAACTTGATTTATCATCTACTTAATAATATTTTTAATTTTAGATTTATAAAATTTATTTATTTAACTTATATCTATATTTATATCCATATCTTCGATATTCGATCTGTATCTATATAAGTTTAAAATAAATATGGATATAAATTTTTGTATCTGACAAACATCTATAACCATATCTGTAGTCATTAAATAAAATTAATATAGATATGGATATATCAATATTCTATCCAATTTCAGCTCTACTTCCTCTTCACTTGGTTTAGTGGATAACCTCACCCCATGATGCAGTAAAACTATATTCCAATAGTTCCTTTAAAGATAATAACGATGGAGTAGATTTATTATTATTATTAAATCATCATCATCGTGGTTTCATATATGTTTAATATTTCATATATGTTATTTATATTATAAAAGAAAGACATTTTTTCATACCATTCCGCCTTTACTTGAACAAACTGCAAACTAATCAGTACATGGTCCACCTTCTGGAGCAATCCTAGTTTCCACAACAATTTGGACCCGTTTGGACCTGAAAGAGATAGGGACCAGGTGAGCCAGAGTTCCTATTTAAAGAAGTGTGAAAAAATTATAAATCATCTAAGATTTTTTTTTTTTTTAAATGTAATCCGTGAGAGTTACTTCGATAATCTCCAACACTTGCATGTTACTTAGTCCTGGTCTATTGACCAGAGCATCAGATTAATTGTTTCTTGTTCAATTGGCTTCAAAGTTTGCTAATGGATGTATTCCTCGCTTGGGTTTTCTTCCTGCGCCTTTGGAGCTCCGATCGTTACATCTCACCTAGAAAATACAGTGGTGGTGATGCTGGTGCCCCTTTTTCGGGGAAATCGAAAGAATTTAAGTTTGGTCGCATCATGATAGCTTTCAGTAAGGCTAAAATTTGTGGTCCACGTTATTATGGGCAAGACATGTTCCACGTTAAATATTCAGTTTATCTCTCACTACTTTAGCCAAAGGAAAGCGACACTTGGAGCAGGCCTTTGGATGGGACCGCGTAACAAAAAAATATTTGCCATGGAGAACTATTATTCGATGGACCTCATCGTTGATGTAGACTTTCGTTTCGAGATCCGATTAATTAGAGATGGATGACGATGGTAAATTGATGACTATCAAAAGATGATGATAAAATTTATAAAAAAAAAAATTTAACTAAAAATAATTTTAAAAAGACTTTCAATGTTCAGATCAGAAATTCGACAATAAAAAGAGAAAAATGAACGTGTTGGAGAAGATGAAATTTCATATTTAAAAGATCAGACGGTTAGCCTAATCTTTTTAGATGAGATATGATTGTTATCTTTCTCTTATTTTATCTGAAGAGATTTTATTTATTATTTTTCTGCTGTACTACCGGTGATTGTTTGAATTTTTGAAAGAAATTTAAAAAAATCCGTTGACGTAGATTTTTGTCTCAAGATAACAGCGGTAGCAGCATATGTAAGAAAAGTCCTTAATTAGAGATGACTTCGACGAAATCCTTTGATGCTCAAGTCAGAAATCCGATAACAGAAAAAATTTATAAACGGAGGTTGAAGAGTTGTGAGAGGAAGAAGATCGGACGATTAGCCTTATTTTGATTTTATTGGACGAGAGATATGATCGTTATCCTTTTCTCACCAGAAAGATTTTATTTATTATTTACTACTAATTATTTAAATTTTTTAAAAAAATTTGTGATTTGAAAATCTACGAATTTTTTTTTTTTTTGTAAGCTTCACATTTTCTATCGTATCCACAAGGATAATCTTTCTTTGTAAGCTTCACATCTTCCAGCAGAATGAAATTATCCCTAACACCAACCAACATTAATGATAAAACTAAGTCAAAGTCATTATTGTATGGTTTTTATCTGTATTTAGGCGCCCTCGGACATCCACACCCGCGAAAGAGCTCCATAAATGACACCTTGCTCGGGTGGATGGTCTGATACGTAGGTACAACACGATGCTTTTAATACCGTGATAACCGCAAGACACCCCAGTCATTGAAGAGGTCCGAGTACAGCGCGATGTCTTTGACACCCAAAGGAGAGTCGCATTAAATACACCTTCACTGAAATTTACCAAAAAAAGAGAAAAAAAAAAAATCCCACTGAAAGAGAACCAAAATACAATGTCCTACATCTGCTGATTGTTCTCGGACAACTATAAAGTTCAGCTGTGGCTGGGAACATGTATAACTTCGTTTTGGCATATAATAAATTTGGAGTAACCAGCTCAATGACATCAACTTGCATCATATATCTCTGTATTATATTTTATTAAAATATATAGGGTTTGATTTGACTACACTTAAATGAAGCTTTACAAAGATTTAATTAGATTAAGATTAGATGATGAAGACTCTTTATCCATGATCTGAACTATTAAATATAATTTATTATTTTAAATTATTTATATATAATAAATCTTTAAAAAGACTTCAAATCTATATTAATCATCTAATTTAAATTACTCAAAAAAATATATAATATTTTATATTATTTAAAATATTTATTTTTTTATTACTGATACATAAGTCAAAAGTCTCCGAATTATATGATTTATGATATATAAATAATTTAGAGATGATAGGTTGTATCCAATAATTTGAATCATCGATACAATATTCTTATCATACAATATAAATCTAATCGAATCTGAATAAAGATCTACTCAAATGGAGCCAAATAAAACTAATATAAACTTAGCTGGGTGCCTAGATATAATTTAAACCTAGCTAGGTGCATCATATGATCAGAATATTATTATTTACTATTATAGTTAAATCCTTTCATATTTTTAAATGCATATGACTTGGATATTATTAATTATTATTATAGTTTCTTTTATATATTTAAATTATTATTTTATATTACAGCTTGCTGATTCTCTGTTGTTGAATGCGGTTCATGCCGTACTAGCCAAATTCTCAATATTCTATTGCTGCATCGAGGCTCTTACTCCATGTATGCTTTAGGTGGAGGATCAAGAAGGAAAAATGGTTTAGACTGTGGTACAAACAATGCAATATATGAGCTTTGCACCAACCCCCAAACCAAATCAAAAAAAAAAAAAAAAAAAAAAAAAAAAAGAAAAAAAAGCAATGCACATATGAGAGATTTAGACTCCTCATCTGTTCTGCCATCACTGCTAATAATGACCTCAACCGTTTCTCTTTTGCCACATTATTTGGAGACACTCACCAGGATAAGGATAACAGTGGGACATGTGCCCCCTAGTTTCTTATAGAACAGTTTGGAAGGGGTTTGAGTTGTCTTTTACGTACAAGAATGATTGATCTTGTTTTACAATATCAACCGTCGGATCATATCTCATACAAATCTCAAAAAATACTTCACATAACTTCATCATCCATCCATGCGGCTATTGTGGGATCCAACGGTTGATGCCATGAACGGAGATAAATCGTTCTTTCACGTAAAACATACAACTCCAACTCATTCCGGGTTGGGTCAAGTGAGGCCACATGTTTCTTTTTGATACTTTAGTGAAATGGGCCCACATTAACTCAAATCGTCCTAAGCAATCAAAAACTCGTCTCGCCCTAGTTTGGAACATTCCAAAGAGTTCGTGCTACCCGTGACGCGTCTTGTCGTCAATTTCACTTTACTCTTGCTAACCTGCGCTTCTTGTTTTCGTTCTTCCACCTGTCCACTCGAAATTCGTATCATAGTGCAGGTTTCCCGTCCGTGCCTCTCACCTCATCATCTTTCCCCACCCTTTCCTTTTTGTTTCCCATTCTTTATCACCTCCGGTCCTTTCTGGACTCGTTAGATAGCGTCAGGGTTTGTGGTTTCGAAGTTCTAAAATAATAGAAGGAGGAGGAAGAGAAGGCGCGATGAGATGGGAGGGAGTGGACGAGGAGCTCGCCAAGATGGTCTGTGAGGCGAACCTCGATCAGGCCTCGGAACGGCGGAGGATCCGCGAGGCCTTCAAGGATGTGCAGCTCGGCATCGATCATTGCTTGTTTAAGGTATTGCATGCTCTGTTCCTTTCTGCTTCAAAGCCAGTCTTTTTTTTTTTTTTGTTTTTCTTCTTCCTTTTTTGAGATTTCATTCATATTTCGTTTATTGCGTGCCTGCCGATTTGTGTTTTATACCAATATACATGTAGTCAAGGTTTTAAGTCGTAGCAGGATGGGGGGCGTCCTGGCCGTCCTGCCCGTTCATGTGAGAAAATTGGACCGAGAGGAGGTTGGGACTCCAAAACCTATCCATGTGGAGAAAGAAGAAGTAAAATAAATGAAGGAAAAATGAAGAAAGGATGAGGAACAAAGAAGAAAAAGAAAACAAAGAAAGGAAGGGAGAAGAAAAAAATGAAAGGAAAGAAAGAAGGAAGAAAGAGAAAGAAGAAGAAAAAGAAAAAAGAAGCAAAAGAAGTGATAAGAAAAGCAAAGGAGAGGAAAAACGAAAAAAAAAGAAGGTAATGAAAAAGGGAGGAAAAAAAAAAAAAAAAAAAGGAAGAAATGAAAGAAAGAAGAAAAAAGAAAAAAAGAAAGACAAACATGAAAGGAAAGGAAAGAAGAAGAGAAGGAAGATGAAGGGTACCCATGGGACTGCCGACTGAAACCACCATTGGCACAAAGCAAGATAGTGGGGTGTTGTAGTGTAGAAGGGAGGGCATTATTAGTCCCATATTGATTGTAAGTCAAGGAAGACTCTGACTTGTATAGGAAGAAACTATTTTTTTCACATGAGATACTTTTTGAAAGATAAAACTATAAGGTCCATAAGCTAGAACGGACAATACCTCACATGCTGAGCCATAAGCCCTTGGCCGCAATATGGGGCATCTCGTTTTATAGAGAAACCAGGACATCCGTGTCCCATAGGACTTAAAACCTTGCTTGTAGTCATTTGATATTATCAATTTTGTTTTATGGATTGATGTTGAATCATTCAAAGCTAGCAATAGTATTAATGTATTGGGTGAAGGTTTTATTTGTTGATGATGCTTCAGCTGTTAGACCAGGATCCAATGACTAAGAATATACAAATATCAGCTCATGAAGGACATCAGGTTCTTAACAAATCTCTTAAACAGATCTCTAGTGAACAACTCTCACTTATAATGTGTGGTCCAAGATTATTTGAATCAAAATTTGATTTTGAAAGAGGTTACAACTATAATTGAGCTGAGTTTGATTATTCCTATTTTGCTCAAGCTCAGCTCAGATACACCAATTACTTACGTGCTTCGGGGCAACGTCATTTACTTGCATAACTTCGCTGATGCACCTTTTTTTTTCCTTCATGGCTTTAAGGTTTTATTGCTTATATGAAAGATAGCAATTTTTTTATAAAAAGAACATTGATTTTACCAATACTGCCTAATCTGAAATTTTCATGGGGTTATTTTACTGGTTCATTAATGAAACTAACAATATTTCTTCGTGTTATTTTTCATAGGCACAATATTCTGGAATAAAATCGAAGGAGGTAACAACTTTTGAGCATGATGCCATTTCTTCTATCATTTTCTTTCACTGGTTCAATATTATTGGTCATAAATGCTAGTGACAACTCCATTTCCTTACTGTTGTCATTTTCTGAGATATGAATATATGCAATCCATCATCTATTTAATGCACAGGTAATGATTACTCTACAGCATTTTTTTTTGAAGGAAGAACTTGAACACATTCATTAATTAGGAATAGAACTATGCTACTATGCTAAAAGCATGCTGACCATGCTCTTTGGATAGTTTATGGGTAAATGCTAATGTAGTTAAAAGGAATGCATGCTTTTTTGAAGAGAGGCCACTTCACCCTTTTTCCTAGTTTCTTTTCAAGAGTTCATCCTTTGTTTTACTATATAAGAAGTTTCATGTGGCAATATTACTTTCATCATGGGTGTTTGACATTATGACTAATGGTTGCATTCTTTGCAGTATACAGAATAGGATGCTTTATATTTTTATTTTGAAGGTGGATCGTGATTTAGTATCTTATACACAGGTGTATGAGGTGAATTCTAGAGGTGTTGAAATTTTCACGAAAAGTTGGCTTCCAGAGAATTTGCCAATAAAGGCATTGGTTTGTTTTTGTCATGGCTACGCAGATACTTGTACATTTTTCTTTGAGGGTATTTAGTGCTCCGTACAAACTCGTGGTCATGAATTTGTTTCAATTTTCGAAGTACTCGATGAAGACTTTCAGACTTGTGACTTATGAAGATAATGTACTTGCTTTGCATAGGTATAGCCAGGAAATTAGCATCATCTGGATATGGTATTTTTGCATTGGACTACCCTGGATTTGGTCTTTCAGAAGGACTTCATGGATATATTCCCAGCTTTGATACTCTTGTTGATGATGTAGTTGAGCATTTCTCCAAAATCAAAGGTAGGATACTGTCTTTATGATTTTCTTCATAGACCGAAATGTCTGGTAATGAATGAACTAGTTGACTAAAAAATATTAAGTTAATTTCAAAACAATAGATGTTAAAAGAAATAATGTCATCTCAAAAGCTATGAGTATGAAGATTTGTGGACTATATCACATGCAATAGTAATTGAATAGTAGTTGGTGATGATTGTATATTATCTAATCTACATATAATGAATTTTACAAGAGAAACAATTTTATGCTTAAGGATTTAGATACATTCTCTTAAGAGGTCATTTATATGGCATATGCTAGAATTTCAAACAATACTAAGTCAGTTGATCATGTTTTATTCAATTTTTTCGTTGATGTGAATAAAGAAGTTGACCAGTTGATAACTTTATACCAATCGTGTATTCATAGATTTTTTTTTTAAAAAAAAAACCTCTATATAGGTATATTTGTATTATTAAATCAAACCATTCTAGACAAAATAAATAGATTAGATAACTTAAACGTAAACAGGGAAAGAAATTAGGTCCTACTGATCACAAGCATGAAAAACAAGACAACTTCCTTAACTTACATCAAGTTGACAATTTTTTTATGGTTATAGACAGATTTGTTTTGGAGATGAGAGGAATAACTTTTGTGCCATTTGGATCTAAAAATGGTTATATTCGTGTGTTCTTTGATCTATGTTCAGCTGTGTCATATGGCTCCACTAGAAATTGATATGCAACATGACATGGTGGTAGTTATGAAATTGATACCTTATGATATAAGATATATTTGATATTGATGAATGATTCATATTAAGTGACACATTATGTTAGGCACCAGTACTTATGAATGTATATTTTTATATCAAACATAAGATTTAAGCAAGGTTCATAAAACCAGTATTGGTGACCATACCACTCAGGGACCGTGTCGATGCAGCACTATACTGTGCCATACTGACACATGGTGTGCAGCGCCATGCCTGCACCTCCAGGCTTCATCCGAAGGGGAGACCTGGGGGAGGGAGGGAGGGGAGAGAAGGGCAAACATACTTCCAACCTCTGATCTGCAATCTTTGGCTCCTTATTCATGACCTTCGGCCCGCAATCTGCAACCTTTATCCCCTGATCTGTGACTTCTGGCTTCTGATCAATGTGATATGCGATCTTTTAGTGTCCTGTGATATGTGAGTTGCAAGAGGCAAGGAGGATCAGTGATAGGGGAGGACATTAAAAGAACTGGTTCAATTAGGCTTTGGAACTGCCTATGATAGATTGAAACTAGGAAGAACCTAAAGATTCAGCTCTGTTTGTGGTAGTTTTGAGCTAGGACTGAATTGGGAGGCCAAACCATCCTGGTTCCTGGCTGGTTTGTTTCAGTACACTTTGCACCTCTCGATTCAAGATAGTTCAACAGACCTTGTTTCAAGCATTGGAATGAATGTAGTTCATATTGAAAATCAGCTCAATATGTAGACTAATGTAAGGTTAACTTCTCAGATACAACAAATTCTGATGCTGAAAAGAGTTAATTGCTTCATATTCATCATACATACTATGATACCAATATCTCTTACACCCTTAATGACTTAAATTATTAACTAAGATTTGGCCCAGTCGAGATTGTGTGCACAAATAATTGATATAGAATTTTTTTAGTCCCTAGATAGGAAGTATTAGAAGACTCATGATGGTAAAAAATCAATTGATAGACAAAACAATTACATCCAAATGAGAGTATGTGGTTTCTTAGCCAATTTAAACAAACTCCTCATCTAGGTGGATTTAACATATCATACTCTGAGAATTGCTAGAGTTCTATAAAGAAAAGATACATGAGCTGCTATCTTATACCTTTTTCACCTAAGAGGTTCCAAAAGGAAGTGACCATACATTTACTGCTATAGGCTTCTAAGACAAAATATTTTATGTTTAAGATAGATTACCACTGAGCTTGCTTAGATTACAAGTGATTGTGAGGAGCTTATTTCTATTCATATTACTATTTACTGAGGGTCTCACATGATGGATATCATCCTTCTAATCCAAGAAATTTCCTGAAGATCTCACTTGAATAGAGAACCAAGAAACCTATATATATTGGTCTATGGAATGCAGAAATCTTGCTTGTGATGATGGGTGATTGAAGTGAATTGGCAAAAACACCTTTTGCCTTTTCCGTCCATGTCTCACATGTTTAATAGAAAAGATGGCAAGGAGACATCCTATCTATATTTTCACACCAAAAACAGAGTACCTTATATGACCACTGGAGATGGTGATTGGCTGGGTGTCGGTGAAGTCAACATTTTCCAGATCTGGTAGTCCATGACATATGTTATTGCGTCATGTCATATTTGTACAGGATATGTTTGTCTCTACCAAAAAGATTCTTCAATTTTTTGAGGAAAAAAGGTGCTTCAATTATAAGAGGAATCTAACAAGATCTAATATTTCTGCTATAGCTCAATTAGAGATGCATAGGGAAAAATGAGATATACAACTCCTTTCTGTACTCAATGGTTCAGTACCAATTAAATTCTTTCCATATGATTGGACTCTAGGAGATCTCACCAGCAGACATGGCCACCTTGTGTAAAAATGTTAGGATTAAAAGAAGAACATGAAGTTGCTTTTCCTCAGGTAAAGTGGGGATAATTATGACCGTGATTATAAACATTTAAATGCAATCCTTTTCTAACTTTGCATGTTGTTGGTTGGCGAGAGATATATGGGCCAAATTGAAGAGTGACTGGATTTCATAGCTTGATAGAATTGAATGGTTTTGTATTGCAGAACCATCCTGAACTGTCCAATTCGGAGCATACCAAACTATGTCGGGCAATCTAAACAAGAAATTGGCAGAGGGGGAGAGGGAGAAGGAAAGAGGAAAAGAGGGGGGGGGGGGCGAAGGGGAGAGAGAGAGGGCCTTTGGAGGCCGTCGGGATGTCATGCTGCTATTGAGCTTGCTAGAAAGTTAGAGGGGCTCCACCCTCCTCCCGATTGAAATAGGGACTTTGGCTCTTATTTTGTTTTATTTTTTTTAATATTTTATGATTTTCAGGTGAAGTCAACAATGTTGTTGCTGACTTCACTTAAGTGAAGTTGGCATAAGAGCCAAAATTCCTACTTTGATCGAAAGAAGGGAGCCTCTCCAGCTTTTTAGCAGGCTCAACAGTGGCGCGATGGCCTCAACGGCCCTCTGGCAGCCTCTGGAGGCCCTCTCTCCCTCTACCTCTCCTGCCCTCCTCCTTTCTCTTTTCTCCTTTCTTCTAGTCTCCCTCCACCCTCTCTGCTATATTGGTTTGGATTTGATACAGAACGGCACGGGAGCATACCGAACCGTGCCATCAGCCAAATGGTCTAGGCCCTAGTACCGGTATAGTGAACCTTGATTGGGAGAGTATCATGTAATTATCCTAAAAGTGAAGGCCCTTTGGAAAAGGTGGATTAATTATTGTTTCTTGGGATGTGGATAGAGATTCTTAGCCCTTGCATGTTATTTTTGATATTGGAGAATTTGCAGAATTCGAAATGGCAATGGCACTAGCCTATATTTTGATCCTAGGCTCAAAAACTTGGTTTTGGCATTGTCCATACCAAATGAATTTCTTTAGTAGTTTCAGTGATTTCAATGGTTTTCGGCAGTTAGAAAACCATACAAACATCCTGAAAAATCATTTAAAATTAGGGAAAAAAAGAGAAAATAAAATAAGCCAAGAAAATAAACTAGAGAACATTTTCTTTAAGCATGTTCTAGTCTTGGACCCCTGGAGGTTCATTTCAGCAGTTCAGTTTGCAGCAGTGACAAAGAAAAAATAAATTCTTTTAACAATGGAATATTAACATAAAAAGAATCATGCTTATATGTAATATATTGTTTTTCTTAGGATGGCAATATTACATATGCAGTTTAAATGTATATGAGATTTGAGCTCTGTATTAGCTGAGGTTTGGTAGAAGAACAACTTTTCCTAGAACCTAACTTTATTATATCTGCATATCTACTTAAAATTTGTAAAATCCAAGGTCAATATAGAGGAAATGATCCCAACAAATTTAGATATGAAGAAGAATGAAAGATTACCATAAATAGCCATATACACAATAAGTTTGGCTCCCTATATTAGTTTAAGTTCAATCTCTAAAGTATATCTGTTCTGGACAAAACCAGAACATTTCAGTCAAGCTTTCCTAGTTTTGGGTGAAACTGTACTTCGATTTATGCCCATCTAGGTGTGAATGGTGGACAATGGAGTTGGTTAGCTATGCGGAGGGATGTGGTTTCTCTTAAGTTTCTTTTTACATAAATGATGGAAAAAGAATTTGCTTTTCCATCTCTATCTACCTTGATGCAGAACTTGGAATGGTGTTAGAATGATTACTCACAAGAAAAGTTAATCATGGTTTCAGTCTTTGGATTCCAAGAGCTGATGACTTATTTACCATTTACTTGGTTTGCTAATTAGTATTCTACTTGAGCACTTAAGAACAGTTACTATTGAACTTGGGATGGTTTTTCAGTTCATGGGCATATCTTCCACAATGGATTCTAGAGAACATGCATGATTCCTAGCCAAATTTCCAGTTACTGTAAACATGATAATCATACAAAATTGTGATGTTTGACAGCTTGAAGGAGCTGATTGTTAGGTATCACTGCTCTATAGCAATGTAACCCACTTTAACACATATCCATGTCTTGTAGGGTCACCTAGGAATAAAATGGAGCTCTCTTCAAAATATTTTTAAGATAGGATGCACAAGCTATACACCTCTTAGGATATTTTAGCATTCTAGATTAATCAGGTCTTGTGACACCTCTAAATAACAAGTCAAGACAGCAAAGCTTGGCACATTTTGAGTTCTACAAAGTGCAAATGGGAGCAAAAGCAATTCTTATTATCAAATAAGAAAGCAGGTACTCTAGAAAGTTTAAGAACCAGGAACTTCTGAAAAACATTCATGCAAATTACTTAGCCCAAAAAGCTCATCTCATTGGCTTTCAGGGAACTATGATTCTTTTCCCAACTTATATTTTACCTAAATAATCGCATTAAAGCTTACATAATGGTTTCAAACACGTTAAATAAAATATCCATATCACACCCATGCCAGTTAAGTACGAGATTGTTCAGGATCCTCATTCTTCGTGCTGTGCCATTTTTGAGATGCTCTTTTGGGATTGGCTGTTTCGTTTTGGATGCCCTCACTTGTACTTAAATAGTTGTTAGTATTACGTTCCATGGCTGTCAGTTGTCTGACATGTAAATAAGTAGTTATCAATATTAATATTGTATAAGTTTACCTAGTGTGCTGACTATCGCATGCAGAAAATCCCGAGTACCGTGGCCTTCCGAGCTTCCTGTTTGGGGAATCCATGGGTGGAGCAGTTGCTTTGAAGGTGCATTTCAAACAGCCACATGTGTGGGATGGTGCAATTTTAGTTGCACCCATGTGTAAGGTGATTATTATGTCTAAGCATTGCGTGGATCTTTAACTATTATAATCTATGCATTATAGTAACTGAAGTTAGTTTTAGTAGATAGCAGATGATATGGTTCCACCTTGGCCTGTGGTGCAATTCCTGATTGGCATGTCTAAATTTCTTCCAAAAGAGAAGCTGGTTCCTCAAAAAGATTTAGCAGAATTGGCATTCAAAGATCCCAAGAAAAGGGAGCAGGTTTGTTTGATTGTCTTGCATTTCCACATATGAGCTTGGATTTCATAAGATAGAACTGGATCTAGGCCACCTTGTTGTAAAGTAGAAGCAGTGTTTCATTCTGCAGCATTCTATTGGTGAATGTGCTGATGAAACATGTGACTGGAACATTCCTGTTATTATATGCACACTGCTAATGCTGTTTTGAGAAGATGTTTGCTTCACTTATGTTTCCTACAAATTTAACTAATCAACAATGCATGGATTTTTTTGTTAATGTTGGATGCAGACTCGTTACAATGTTATTTCTTACAAAGACAAACCACGCTTGAGGACAGCAGTCGAATTGCTGAGAACCAGCCAAGAGATAGAACGCCGATTGAAAGAAGTACAAAATAAACCCATTATTTCCAGTTTAGTTATCAAATTTAGTAGTTAATGTACTTTTTCTGATTAATTTTTTAATTAATAATGAGAACATGATTTTTTCCAGGCATTGGAACTATGACATACATATTAGACTTATGAGGAGAAATGCATGGTTGTTTGTTATGTTTTAACAGTTTCTAACAAAGATGTATCGTTAGAAAATGATGAAATTGTCGAGCATTATGATGCTTGTGTTTGTATCTTTAAAGATATTATTGAACACTAGTTCTTCCTTCATTTTTTCCCCAGGTTTCTCTACCACTACTAATTCTACATGGTGAAGCTGATATCGTAACAGATCCTTCTGTCAGTAAGGCTTTGTATGAGAATGCATGTAGCTCAGACAAGAAGCTACACCTTTACAAAGATGCATGCCATTCCCTTCTTGAAGGCGAGATGGATGAGATGATATTTCAAGTCTTTGATGACATCATTCTTTGGCTAGATGAACACAGTGTTAGACAAGCATCTTGATGATTAACTTTCCTATTATTTGTCCTCTATAATAACCACCAATTATCTGTCTATTGAATAAGGTGTACTAATTCTTCAGAAGAATAAAATGCCTATGCTAAAGTTGCAGTCTATTTTTTTGTCAAAGCGGTTATCTGAACCACAATTGTTGTTGAACTCATGCAAAAAATTGAACTAATGAGCTTTTCTGAGCAAAGCTTCTGGACAAAATCATAGTGACTCCTCTTAGCTCAGCACCTGGACTTGATTGTTGGCTAACTCATCTCCAGAAGCCCTAAACCTGAGTAGTTATAGTGTGGGGTGGTTTCTATGAAAAAGGGAAAAAGAACCCATGTTAGACTCAACAAGCTCCTCAAACTTCAACTGTTTGATGCTATGTTTAAGCAATATATTAATTCCAACACAAACATAATTCTTGGGTAATTCATCTCCATCTCCCCTTAAAAGACGGATCAAATTATGTTGCACCATATAATGGGATTTATATTATTGAGTTACACATATCCTGAAATAATTGTGAATCGAAATTCTAAACGTCTTACAAGGGTCTAATGTTCGAAGGACTCTTCCAAGTTTAAATTTGAGATATTAAAATATATTTTACTTACAATAATAACTGGGTTCTAATTTTTGAGAATTTGCAACTGTGAATATGCTGCCTACCGGTAACCACTGGAGACCGTCTTGTACCAGCTGGCGAGGCTCAACTGAACTAAAAAAGCCTCTTGTTAGTTTTGCCAGGTTATCTAACAGCTGATTTTCTTCTCTAAGCACACTCTGGTAACAACACACGTGTGCTTCTCCAAGCATTGCGTTTGAAGGGCCAAGAACATTTTTTCAAGGCCAGAAATTTTTTTGGATGATTTTAAAGTGCTTAATTAAAATTTTGAAACAACCTTTTGGTTTCTCCAAAAGCTGAAAAAGGTTTGTCAGGATATGGAGCTTGTATGCATTGAAAAACTGCAAACCTAAGTTCAAGTCTCGACAATGAAAACTTTTTAAAATATAATTTCAAATACTTTTTATTAGTATAAGCATTTAAGTTGATGTATCTTATGCTGTATTCATACATTTGAGAATTTTGAATTTATCTATTACATCATTAAGATTAAGATATAAAAATACTTTATAAATTAACAATTTTTATGATAACAGTTTTGTTAGGACGATATAACAATAGTATAACATAATAAAATAATATTTTATTATACTTATTATATAATATTATTTTGTATTACATCATAATTATATTATACCATTATTAGTAAAATTCCATTAATAACAATATCATATTATTATATTATAATAATATTATCATAATATAATAATATTACAAAATAGTATTCTATTTTATATTACCTATAAAACTTCATTACTTATTACATCATCTAGATTAAAATATTAAATAAATAATTTATAAATTATGAATACTTTATATTAGCTTTTTTTAAATAGTACTGATGGTTAGATAAGTGAAAGCACAATGCAACACCTATCATTGCTACCAAACAACTGATAGCTTTTTATTAAATGCTTTACCAGTAAACACTCTACAAACAAAAGCCCTACCATACATAGCAACATTTAACATGATCAAGTCCCTTCACGGACAACAAGCATTAGGATATCTTGACAGTGTATTTTTCAAAAGCAAACCACCATGAATCCCTCTGGAGCGGCCCACTGTTCTGCTCTGTTCTTACATCTAAGGTCACAGCTGATGAGCATCCCCTCTCCCAAGGTCGGCATCCAGACAATACCAATACATCAAAAGTTAGTTTAACACATTTGCAGAGCAATGTTTTCCCTCTGCACCATAGTTTCAATTAACTCTTTCCGCATGCGTGAGCCATGTACATGACAAATGAAAATGCAAACTGATAACTTAAAAGCCTGAATCTAAGGATGCAAATGGGCCAACCTAAGGCAAAGTTTTGCATTGCTCGGGCCAGGTCTATGGGCCACGTCCATGGGCCAGCCCATTGTAAAAGTTTTTCAACCTAGCCCATTCACATTTCTACATGAATAGTTAAAATCGTAAATATCATTAGGCTATTCATGTGAGAATGATGCATGTATTAGTAATTTCAGCACATTTGATCTTAGATATCATATTACAAAAAATAACTTAGAAATTAATCACTCTTAATTTCTTGAGATTTACTGATCTAGGATCACTACTCTCCCACAACTTCACATGCTACAGTTTAGCTCAGAGTTCATGATGATATGACAGGCATTAATGCATGGGTATCAAAAGGGATTGGCAGAAGAAAAAACCTTGAGCCAAAATCGTAACAGCAGTTGAAGGAATGAAAAGAATAAGGGAAGTCTATAAGATCTAACAAGAGGTAAAACTGGGCACCGGGCTTCAACCTGCAACGGCAAAAACAACATAGTGGAAGGAGACTCAACCTGCATCTCAATTCTCAAATGCCAAATTAATCAAAGGGTGCAATGAGAATCTAGCCAGGATATGATATCATTAATGACACTTTCAATCCTATCACCAGGTTCCCCCTCCAGAATCGAATGATAGCCTCCTTCGTACAGCTTGAGGGTTTTGTCTTCGGTACTAGCCTTATCATAGAGGAATTTGCTCACATTTGGGTCTGTCACCTTGTCTGCAGCTCCATGGAGAATCAGCAATGGAGAGGAAACCTGAAGATTTTATAATAGGTGAAAACGTAGAATTTTTTTGCATTTTGAGTAAGGGAATAAGTGTAATGATGCATCTGATAGTTACCAATTGTAGCATCTATTGTAGAATGTGTAGAACTGGGAAGGTATCATAAAATCTTTCAGGAATAAGAATTTCTTGTAATTAAAGCAGGGCTCATATACATTCTGATTTGGTAACAATATTCTCAAATAGAATTCTATTCTGGTTTTGTGGCTGGTTAGGTTGAGAAACATTTCATGAAATATTTAATACTCTAGTATCCCTAGAAAAGGAAAAGGATTTTTCAGAAAATCTTATTTTAAATCTATTATAAAACTAGACCAGTAAACTAATATTTATAGAATAAGAGATGAATGGTGCCACATCTGCACTAATTTTAGGATGCCGGTCTGACTATGCAATGGATACAAGCACCCGTTAGTGGTAAGAAAAAGAAAACAAAATGGGAAAAGGAAAAGCAAGCATGTCTTATTCCTCTCTATCTTTCTACGTACACATGTGCGCAAGCACACGCACACATGTGCGTGGGTATGTGTGTTCAACTATAGGAGTTGTGTTTTGATATGATATTTTGGCTAATTTGATTGGCCCAAGAGACTAATGAAGTTTCTTATACCATACCTTGCCTTCTCTCCTCTTTGTCTAGACTCTTCAAGTTAAGAAAATCTTCAAGGGCTGCTCCCTAGTTGCATGAGCTTAAATTGCATAACCAATAAGGTCAGTCACTAATCTCAACTGATCTTCTAGGTCTGATGGATAGCCCCTTTCTGGACAAGTTGCGCAGGTTAGGAATTCGATGCCAACTCAAAGGATTCACATTAGTTTGAGAGCTAGTAATGAATTGTTTCACAATTTATTATGTCAAATCCATAAAATTGATTTCTATAAATATTGTCAGATTTGTTGGTTAAGATTCATGATGCTTATTAATCTTTAAATATTGCTCCCATAAGTTGATTTACAATTCCTGCAATTCTATCTGCATGAATTCGAAGATTTAACCTACAAGGCTCCCATAACTATCATGGACTTTTGTAAATAATATATAGCTAATATGACGGAAAATTTAGTGGTAGCAGTTTTATTGGCATTGCAAGCATGCATTTCTTTGCATTCTTCTTATCATAATAATGCTAACACTTGTGTACCTTCTTTACCATTTTCAAACACTGTAACTTAACATTTCCTGATGCAACGATGACTTTGTGACCAAATGATGCAGTAAAAGAAGAGGAAATATCAGATAAGATCTTTAATGAAAGTAACTAACCTTCTCGAGTTGTGATTCAATATCTTGTGTAGCCTTTATAAGTTCAACAGCTGTCCTCAATCGCATTTGATCTGAGTATGATATTACATTGAACTCGGCCTAAAAGTGAAAAACAGTTTTTGACTAAATGCATTTCTTTCAAGAAGAAAAAGGTTGAAGGAAAAAAAGCATAAAATCATATTCCACCATGTGCTTAAGCAATACTGTAGCAAGAATAAATACACAGGACAATATGGGACAACCAGATAAGTCAATAGATGAATCAAAGTATGGTAAATAAGAAAGAAAGAAATTCCATATGTTTTAAGTTTTTGTCCATTACTCGATATAACTATAGATGTCTGGTCAATAATGATTACAAGCAAAACTAAAAAATGTGAAAAAATTGGAATAAATATCAATGATTATAAGATAATTTTGATGAATCTTACATAATGAATGTTTCAGTAAATCCAACATAATAGTGAAGCATCACAATATTTCTAAATAAAACATGGTTGAATGGGCCAATGACAAAAAATGCTGAAGTGCAAGGCAAGAAGCTCAGGCTCTTAATGAAGCTAGGTTCAAGCCTCATGAGTGTCCTAAAATGCTTGATCTTACTTCCAAAATAATGTAAAAAATAAGCAAGGTAATTGATGTGGTGGTTGTGTTTGATCTTGATGATTGTAAAATTTGTTAACTATCACAATTCCACATACCAGATATGCACAAATGCTACAAATCTACTTTAAGAATCACCAGATCTGGATGTCTATAGATTTGAGATGACATGTCACAAACGGTTAAATCAAGCCCAAGGTGCATGTTTTCCAATTATCGTGTTGTATAGGGGAACATAAAGGAATGTAGAGTCAAGTACGGCAGATTCCAATACAAGGTTAAAGAAAACTAACCACTTTTCTTTTCATGGGGTCTCTGAATGCCAGATCTCCTAAATCTTTCTGTGGGAACAATTTTGCTTCAGGTAAAACATAAGACATCAAGGTTAATGCCTTCAAAACAGGTCCTGGTGGTGTTACATCTGCTGCAATCTTGCAAGTTCAGAAACATCAGCACCATCAATGCACTAGTTTTTGATGTCTTTATATTATTTAATTCATGTAAGGAGCAAAGAAACCATGGATAAAGAGACCTTGATGAAGTAACTGACAGTAGGCAAATAATCATTAATACAATTCATCATAGACAAATTGCAATTTACTGTAATAGATATAAGTTTGTGTTATGAATAGAAATTGACTGAACAAGAAAGAATTATAGGTTTGTTATCTAAACAAAAGTAACAACGACAGGCTACCAAAAGCATAGGTATGTGTGCTTGGAGTCTTGGACACTCTTTGAAATTACTCCTGCATGCTTCTTTAAAAAGAAATTTATGCTTTTATAATTGCATGAATGTACCATGAGAATCTTAAAATCATAAAACCATTAAGCTGAATAGATTTATTATGAACAGAATTTTTGAAATAGATGATTCTCAACACCACCGAACCTTATGGCTTCCATTTGAATTCCCTTATAGCAACTGACCATTTCATTCGAAAAAATCTCATTCTAGAATTTCAGGACTTTGATTTAGAAAAGCAAGAAATCATGATTTGGCAGTTAAATATTTCAAGGACAGCCTAAATCCATACTAACACTGGGTATCGGTATAGCTACAATACCAATTCTAGCCTTGGATTTCCTGTAGCAAGAAAGGGATAGATCGGCGGGACAATTCATCCAGTGGAAGGAAGCGCAGGAAAGCCAGAGACAAACAAGAAGTCATGTTCCTATAAAGTAGATGATTTCCCCATATGGCAAGCTTCTCTTTTTCATCAGGCTTGAGGTTTGTACCAAGTAGGGTACAGATAACATCATGTGCCTACACATCCTGTTGTTCTTTATAAATATGACACAAATCATGATCCTTGAGATTCAAGCTTACAAATTTGACCTTTCAATCTTCAAATTCTCTCCAGTCAAAGGATTGCTCCATCCTATAAACGCAATCAAAACACTCCACAAGCTGAAAATGGTTCGACTTTCTCTTTCAGGCTCTCAGCAGATAAGTAGCAAGACTGAAATTTAAATTTGTTTAAAGGGTCCAAATAACTCCAATTTTTTTTTTTTTTTTTACACAATGGACATCACGGATTTTGTGTCTCACTACCATTGATCTGGAATTTCAACAAAACGATAAGGTTGTGAGGACAGGTACCAATGTAAAATATGGACTTCGGGTAATGATCATTCTGATGGTTCTTTTGTGCCTACAGTATTTATCTATCTATGGGCTGTCATGTCTTAAGGCTGTCAATAATCCTTCACAACTTGATCTCAGCATGTTTAGATACCAGATCTACAGACTGGTTACAGGAAAGATGTAAAATCATAGTTCTATAACAAGTCAAAGGCTGACAATTGAGATCATTTACTTTTTATTTTTTGACTTAACAATTCTCTTTGACATAATCATCATGTATTTTTCTTTCTCAATCTTGGCATTTTTTTCCAAAAATATTAGTGTGCACACAGGAAATGGTTAAAATCAGATCATTTGGGGAAAATAATGTACTAAAACTTACCATGTCAGCTGCTTATCCTATAACGTTATCTATATTGCTGTGATTTATTGACAGTGCATCCGGAGGGGCAACAATGTTAAGTAGGATGTATGCTCCTCAATCACGAATCATATCATGACTTCCTGACCATGTTAAATAAATTTTCAATCACTCTGTACATTATGACTCTCACATTACTATTATCTGAACTTAAACATCTGCATTCCTAGCCATGCAATGACGAAAACCTCCAAGAGAAACGTTTGTACACCACTCAGCAAAGAAACACTCCATATAATAAATGACTCTACTATATTTTTAATTATGATCATTGACTTGATAAAAATGAATTTATGATTTTCTTTTACACAAAATATTTGATGGTTAACTTAAATAGCGATATGATGAGCACATGTTCCTATTTGTGTGCTAGGTGGGGCTATGACATATGCCAAGTTGTCAAGCATTACATGTCATTATTGTATCAATGGTAAAGTTTTTATACAAGAGTATGTATTGGGTTTGCTATTTGTGGCTTATTTTCTTCAATGCTGGTGCCATGATTTGATCCTCAAGATTCACAAAGTCAAAGCTAAGGAACAAATCTGGAGCCTTGATGAGAAACGTCCAGATCTTATCAACCTAGAGCATTTCTCTTTGAAATTGAATATTTCCACTACACAATAATGGTATTGTGGTCTCCCCATGCACAAAGTACTGCTTAGCCCTTTAAGACCCTTGACAATCACTTATATTTTGTGGGTTTTTTTTAAAAAAATAATTAACTCTTTAACGGAAGACAAATTTCCATTCCCTATTGGTCCATTAAACATGTGAAGGTAAATATCTTCCCTTTTGCTTCCCTTTGATGCATGATCTTAAACCTAATCTCTGTCCATGAATGGTGTGCAGTTTAATTAGCATATAATGCACAAAAGTTTGACGTAGGGATGGCAATCGGGTCGGGTCTGTAATAAATGGGTCGGATCAGATACAGGTTGAGTCAGAAAATATTAAATCTAAACCCGACCTATTTATTAAACAGGTTAGAATTTACAATCCGAACCTACCATATTTAATGGACGGATAACCCGATCCGATCTATTTAACCTATTTAACAAACGAATAATTTATTAAACCGATCTGACCGACCTGACTGTTTAACTGGTCTGTTTGCCTCCTCTCTTGTCGCTTCTAAAAACCCTTTCGATAGGTGTTTGGTGTTGCCCGATGAAGCCAGCCATCGAGGAAGTAGAGTGGGCCAGAGTTGGCCGAGGATGCTGGAGACAAGGACGGTGATGGCCTTGAGGATGTCAGTGGAAGGGATGGTGGTGGGGTAGGAGGAAAATGACAACATTCTTGCCATGACAGGTTCCCCAGCAAGAAGAACTGCAGTGCTGCATCCCACTTCACCACCATCTGCCGCACCATCTCATCGTCGGTGTAGTGCCTCGCCGCCCCCGCATCTCGCTTGCTGCCACCTCCCCCCTTTATTGTGATGCCAGCAATTCACCACCATTCGGAATGTCGTCGCCTCCGAACTCCAGTAGGTCCTTCCGCCCCTGCATCATCGATCACCACGGAACGTCATCGCCGTGTCCATCCTCTCTCCTTTTTTCTCAGTTGTTCTGGACCTTTTCTCTCGTTCTCAAACTCTCTCTACTCTGTTTCTAAAGCAATGGGAAAGAAAAGGATAAAGAAACTTTTTTTTTATCCCGTGAACTCTCATTTCTCTCTTTTCTGATGGGAAAGTAAAGAATAAAGAATGATTTTTTTCCCATTATCCGGACTCTCTCTTCTCTCTTCTGATATGATATGATATGTTAGGAGACTAAAGAATAAAAAAAAACTTTTTTGAAATTTGAAGGACTTGGAATGAGTCCCAAGTTAATGCATCACACCGGTAGAGAGATTAGTTGGCCGCATAGGCTTTGTTTTGATTTTAATTTTTTTGATTCTACGTGTGGGCGGTGGTGGTTGATTTCAAATTTTAAAATAACAACCAATCATCTCAGGCCATCATCTCAGAATGAAGATTATTTTAAATAAAACATATATTGATGGATATCCAACTCGATCCGATCCATTTAATAAACGGGTTAAATGGGTTAAACAGATCAAAAGGTCAGAATCCAAATCTGATCCAAATATCTAAATGGGTTAAACAGGTTGACCGTTTACAACCCAAACGCATTTAGTCCAAACCCAAACCTATTTCAGATAGATCGAATATGGATTGGATTGATGGATCATATCATATTTTGCCGCCCTTAATTTGACACCATAGTCCTAGCTACAATGGTAGTTCCAATTCTCCATCTTATTCATTGCAATTGACATTGGATTACATGAGCATCTAGTCATATAGCATGTGTTGTGGCTTGTTTCTGGTTGACGTCGGAAAATGAGGAAATACTGCGCTAGAGTAACCTGCAAAAAATTCGGGCCGGAGGATTGTGCTCCGACGAGGATCCTCTGACACTCAAGTCAGAATATGTAAACAGAGAAGCAAAGTTTTGAGCTTGATGAAAATGGATTACTCATCTAGATCCTCGGAGTTTGAGTATTATAGAAGAGATGGCTATGTAACCATTTTTGAAAGACAGGCTGGCCGAATCTGACGCGGTTATTTGGTTACGATTCTTCGAATCAGACGGTTATACCGACATGATTCTCCGAATCAGGTGGTTGCATCCAGATAGGAATGATAGCTGTTGCCAGTTGGTGCCTGCCTTTTTAATCCTAAGCCTGGTCGGTCTGCTTTCAAGAAATGATCAGAAAGTGTGGTGTGCGACTAGGAGTGGGAACTGATAATTTTTCGACCAAGACTTGGTTAGATGGATTGATCCGAAAGTTTAGCCGATCTGTAGTTGTTATGCTGATCAGAGATTGTCCTGATGTGCAAGTCGAATGAGGATTGGATGCGACGGAAGATCGACCAGCCCTTTTAGATCAGAAGTTGGATCAAGAACATACCGATGAGAGGTCGGAGAGAATAACCTCCGACCAAGGGTCGTGACAGACATTTGCCCTGACTAAAGGTCAGGTAAACCTCAACAATTAGGCTACTGGAGAGGTGCTGATATGGATATGATGGGTTGTAATGGGCTTAAGTCTCCATACATCACTGGTCCATTCCAAATTACTCCTAATAGATACTCCCTACTCCCTAATCCGAGCTTTGGTCGGGCTATGGGAGTATTTACTTTGACATTCTGAATGGTCGGGGATGTGAAGAGTCTTTTTAAATCAAATATCTGCGCATGATTTTCTAGACGAAAAATTATCGAATTAATGATGAAATTTTCGAAATCTGCACAGATGCCACTCCAGACGCCGCTTTTTCTGCTGGGATGCATTGAATGTGGAGATTGTCATCCAGTTGTTGAGCTAATGAAGGCTTGACGCGTGGTCTATTTTAGAAATTCGTACTGACTTGACGTCCTCAAGAGACGTGCGTCCTTCTATTTAAAGGGACGGCTTTTTTTGCTTTATTTTCTCTTACTCTGCTAACTCCTGTGAATCCTTCTCCTTTGCCATTTTTCTTACTTTGAAGCTCCTGCAGACAGATTTCCTTCTTTCTCTACCGTGTGAAGAGATCTCGAAGATACTTTCTTTTAATTTCTTACTCGAAAGTAAGTTCCTTTTACCTTCTTGGCTTTTTCTTCCTTTCGTTCTCCTCTTAGGTTTCTATTCCCATGGCAGGTTCTAAAAATTCTGTGAGTGAGAATCCCATGTGAAAGAAAATGAAGGATCCAAAAAACCCTAGGTCCAAAACCAATCCTTTCACCGGGTTTGGAGAGATCCAATCCAAGTTGACCTTGAGTGACATAGAGTTGTTCCGAGCCCAATACTCCATTCCGGACGAATTCCATCTCGAGCTTCCTGATTCACTGCTCGAGTCCACGATCAACCTCCAGACCGATTAGCGGTGTACGAGAAAATCTTCGAGCAGATCTTAGATTTTTCATCTTTTTCTTCATTTTTGAGCTTTTTAGATTCTATAGATTGCTTTCTGTTATGTGTCTCCAAATTCCTTTAGATATATCATAGGATTTCTTGTTCTCTGCTCTCGAACGGGAGTCCAACCTTCGATTCTCCTCTTTCGAGCTCTCTTCATATTAAAGAAACACCCATACGTTGACTGGCTGTATGTTTTCTGCCAGAGGGGTGCCACTTTCTTAGTCTTTGGCGCTCCCTCATCTGTTCACGGTTGGAAGAGCCGTTTCTTTTTTGTTTTTTGTGCTTCGATAGATGACTGGGGGCTTTCGAACTGGGATTGGATTGAAGCCTCATCCTTAAAGCCCATAGAGTTAAGCGTCGAGGAAAAGAGAAGACATAGGGATCTCCTGGATTACAACGCTCCTCATCTGGATGAGCTTTTATCCGATGAATCCCTCTTCTTGATAGGACTTTCCTCTAGCAAACCTAGGAGTGAGTGGGATCGTTTATGCTCTCTCTCCTTTTTTTTATCTATATGTATAGCTCTTTAACTTGACGTTTGTTGAACAATTGTAGAAATAGAACCCTCAACAAAGGATATTGCAAAATTGAAGGCCTCTCTTCTACAGAAGAGAAAGACTCAGTCTGTGGGGACGAGAGAAAGAAAAGATTGAAGTCTGTCGAGCTCGGTCAAGAGCCTGTCTCTGTCGACCAAGCACTTTCTTCCGAGGTCGGAAAAGTTTTGGCGACACCTGCATCTACTCCAACCTTGATCGCCGACCCCCGAGAAGAGGTCGTTGAGCGACCCTAGTCTTCCAAGACTTTTGCTCGGGATGGATCTTCTAAGGAGGCCGATGATGACGAGGCCCTTCCTAACGATATTTCTGAGGCTTATTTTTTCAAGACTGGAAGACAGTTCGAGAAACCATCGAAAACTCCGTTATTTCGACGAAGTTAGAGCAATAGACAAGATAAGCGTTTCTAGTTTGAGGAAGCTGTCTTTGACTGTTGGCTACCAGGCATAATATTTATCCTGTCACACTCTTTTTTTTTTTTTAATCATCGTATTTCCTCTGACTTAGTCGATTTGAAATGCAGCTACTCCATGTTCTCGTCAACTTGTTGGATCGCTCAGCCAGGGAGGCTTAGGCGCGAGAGGCCAAGAAGAAGGTTGAGACAGATGCCCAAAAAGTCCGGGGGAAAATTAAGGAAATAAAGGCTGAGGCCAAGCATCTCCAGGGGGCCCTCGGCCAGATGGAGTCCGATCTGACCCTCGCCCTAAAGAGAGAGGAAGAGGTGGAGAAAAAGATTGAGGAGCGCATTCAAGATGCCAAGCGCTCCTCCATCGAGGAATTCAAGGTGTTACCTGCCTTCAATGAGGAGATGGCTCGAGCGGTCGAGGCATTTAGAGCGTCTAAAGAATACCACAACAGCCACATGGCCTTCAGTGAAAAGATTTTTCATCAGGCTCACAAAGAAGGTTGGGTTGACTGCTGGAAGTTGATAAAGGAGGAGCATCCGAAGCTTGATCTCGCCTTCTTGGACTATGAAGATGAAGATGGCGAGGAAGTTCACACTGCCTCCGAGCTCTCTGTTTTCGAGAAAGAGAACGTTGCCGAGCCATCCTCCTTTTCAATTGCTGACGCAGGTCCCTCTGAGTCTCCTTCGGATACAACTCCCCAAGAGAAGGTCGGAGATTAAATATTTGTACTTTTTATCCCTCTTTTTTCTTTGTTTGTTTTTTGTTTATCTTTGTAAGAAACTTTCATTTAATGAACTGAAATCATGAACTTTTTGAATTTACCGCTTTCATTGTTTATATAATTGATGGATGACGTTTGTGACATCGGCCCGACAGCCGCTGCTCCTTTACCGGCTACTCCTCTTCCCCCGGTGACGGCGGTCAAGATTAAAACTCACATTAAGACTTGGAGAAGAAACTTAAATTTTTCGAGAGAAAAGCTGCCAATCAAGGGAAGGGATTGCAAAAGATTCAAAAGAAACTTGGCAAGGTCGAGAAAGAAGTCAGCAGACTTCAACAAAAAGTTCGACGAGTTGTAGCACATAGTGCTGAGAAGGCACAATGAACCGAAGAGATATAGAGGATATCCGATGCAGTGGAAAAGAAGTCCTGGGATGTGGTGATGAAACTGACTATATATTGTCGTCATCTTGACTCTGCTCGCGAAAAATTCGTGCCTTAGAGTCCCTGATTAAGTGCAGGAGTTTGGATGGGCGAGGTCTGAGCATACATTACAAATTGAGGACGAACTCTACACTGCCAGAGAAGAAATTTCAAAGCTGAAAAAAGGGTTGGATAGCAAGAAGATTGTCGCTGCTCCTAAGGACGTAAAAGCAAGATATCTAAGTGACTACTCCAATCACCGTCGTCAGTCCAAAAGAGTCTCTTCCGATCATCCATGGGACAGATCCCGATCGAAAGAGGGGAACCAATAGGTCGATCCCTGGTAGGAGGAGAAAGAGTTGCTTCTTCCTGATCTAATGAGCAGCTAATGGACAGTTCTCGATTGACGATCCATATGGCCTTTACTGGCGGACGTCATTCTGGTTACAGATTTTGTCAGAATGCAATTCGAGTTTTGTACCCATAACTTGATCTATCCGAGCTTCTTGATCCCGATATGGACATGGACGACGCTTTAATGAGGCTAAACGAGAAGCGAGGGAATGCTTACGTATTTTCGAATTTGTAATTCCCTCAGAGCGGGTGCATCAAAGATCTTGACGGTGGGGTACTTTCCAAGGTTGACGAAGTGCAACCAATGACGACGCCCACCAACCGAGTAGTCAATTCTCTCTCTTCTTTTTGTAATGTCAGACAAAGAGCTGACTAGACTCTTGTAAACATTTTTCGTTGAATAAAGCAACAACTTTTTCAACCATGCATTCATATTTTTCTTCTTTTATGTTGCTATTTTCGATTCATGCTGACTTCATATGGTTGCCATAAAACTAAGTTTAAATATAAGCCAATCAAAGGCTTTTAAAATCTCAGGGCTGATCAGAAGCCGAGTTTAAACATCTCAAGGCCGATCAGGGCCGAGTTTAAACATCTCAAGGCCGATCAAGGCCAAGTTTAAACATCTCAAGGCCGATTAGAGGCCAAGTTTAAGCATCTCAAGCCGATCAGAGATCGAGTTTAAGCATCTCAAGGTTGATCTGATCGGCCGAGTTTAAATATTTCAAGACCGATCAAAGGCCGAGTTTAAACATCTCAATATCGATCAGAGGCCGAGTTTAAACATCTCAAGATCGATCAGAAGTCGAGTTTAAGTATCTCAAGGCCGATCAGAGGCCGAGTTTAAGGATCTCAAGACCGATCAGAGATCGAGTTTAAACATCTTAAGACCAATCAGAGATCGAGTTTAAGCATCTCAAGACGATCAGAGGCCGAGTTTAAATATAAGCCCCTCATTGATATTACTTTTACTTATATATGGAAGTACCGATGTTGATAAATTGGAGCGTTCATTCATGCATATGCCTCAGCAAAATTATAATATCATTGATAATACATGCAGAGATTGGCTGAGTTTCACGATCTTTGGAGTGGAGTCGCATCAAGCTGCTTCAGTTTATAAGTCCCGGGACGTACCACTTCATCTACTCGGTAAGGACCTTCCCAATTGGACAATAGCTTCTCCTGCTCGGTAGGTTGTGAGACTTCGGCGCGCCGCAACACCAGATCGCCGACCCAAAATTCCTTGGACTTGACTCAGGAATTGTAGTATTTGGCTACCCTTTGTCGGTGGAAGCCATTCGCACGGCAGCTCGTCCCCTACTCTTCTCAACCAGGTCAAGGTTGGTTCGCAACCATTCCGAGTTGGTGTCCTCATTGTATTCTTCGACCCTGAGGAAGGAAGCCTAATCTCAACTGGTATAACGGCTTTGGTTTCGAATGCAAGATTGAATGGAGTTCCACTGATCGAATTCTGAGTTGTTCAGTATGCCCACAGCACGTGATATAACTCGTCCGCCCAAAACCCCCCAATCTGATTGAGTCTAACCTTCAAACCTTGCAAGAGAGTCCTGTTCGTCACTTTGACTTCCCCATTAGCTTGTAGGTATTCAACTGAAGTGAAGTGCTGTTCGATTCCAAGGTCTTCACAGAATTTTCAAAGTCGGGAGCCGCTGAACTATCTGCCATTGTCAGTCACCAGCGCCTTTAAGAAACCGTAGCGGCAAATAATAGATTTTTAGATGAAGTCTTTAACCTTAGCCTCTGTAATACGGGCTAGGGGCTCGGTCTCCATCCACTTCGTGAAGTAATCAATGGCCATCAGGAGGAATTTGCGCTGGCCTAAGGCATGAGGAAAGGGATCCAAAATGTCCATTCTCCACTGAGCGAAAGGCCATGGAGTGGCAATAGGAGCAAGGGGCACCACTGGTTAATGTTGAACATTAGAAATTCTTTGATAGTGATCATACCTTCTAACAAAATCAGAGACGTCCTTTTGCATCGAAGGCCAATAATAGCCTTACCAAAGGATTTTGTAAGAAAGATTCTTTGCGCCCAAATGATTTCCATAAATTCTCTTGTGGACCTCTCTTAAAGCATAATCTGCTTTGGACGGTAGCAGACACCTCAGAAGTGGAAGAGAGAAGGACCACTTGTACAGCTTGTCGTCATGAAGTACATAGCGGGCAGTCTGATTACGGATTTTTCGAGCTTCCGACTGTCAGGTGGTAATTCACCCAACCTGAGATACTTTAGTAAGGGGTCAATCCAGCAAGACTCTTCGTTAATCTGCTGGACAGCGAGAGGTTCTTCCAGACTTGAGGTCCCCAATATTTCGATATAAGTTTCTTTTTGGAATTCAAACGGTAAAGAGGCTGCTAGCTTAGACAGTGCATCCATCCGGATATTGTGTCCGAAGTACCTGCTGGATATCAAAGCTTAGAAAGGATGTGGTCAGTTTTTTTACCTTTTCGAGGTACCTCTTCATGTTTTCCTTTCGAGCCTCATATTCACCCTTGACTTATCCCGTCACCAGTTGAGAATCACCGAAGACTTTCAAGTGTTTGGCTCTCACATCCTTTGCCAGTCTGAGCCCGACAATTAAGCCCTCATACTCTGCTTCGTTGTTGATGGTTGAAAATTCAAACTGCAGAGCATACTCCACCACATTACCTTCCGGTCTGGTTAAAATGATCCCCACTCCTGATCCCGATGAATTGGAAGACCCATCCACATGAAGAATCCACTAATCCTCAAGATCAGATCTAGCGCCATTGAGCTACTTTCTGAAGCCTCCAATCTTTCCTCATCAGGGATGGTGCATTCAAGGACGAAGTCCGCCAAGACTTGAGCTTTAATTGAAGGCCTCGGATGGAACTTAATGTCAAACTCGGAGAGCTGCAAGACCTATTTTGCAACCCATCCCGACGTATCTGGACGGTGGACTGCTTTGATCGATTGATCTGTGAGCAATACTATTGTATGAGCTTGAAAATAGGATCGGAGGTACTTTGCCATAATGATCAAAGCAAATATCAACTTCTCCAACTTTTTGTATCTGATTTTTGCATCTTGAAGGACCTTACTAGAGTAATATACTGATTTTTGAATGTCCTTCTCGGATAAGAACCGAACTAATTACTGTCGGAGATACGACAAGATAAAGTAACAATTCTTCTCTTGGTTGAGGCTTTGTAAGCAAGGATGCCGAGCTGAGATATTGCTTCAGCTCCTCGAATACTTTCTGACACTCAATCATCCATTGAAAATCCCTCAGTTGTTTGAGGGTTTGGAAAAAAAAACAAACATCTTTCAGCCGATCTAAAGACGAAACGATTGAGTGAAGCAATCCTTCCAATGAGGCGCTGGACTTTTTTTACATTTCTTGGTGGGGACATTTCTAGGATCGCCTTAATCTTCTCCAGATTTGCCTCAATTCCTCATCGGGGGACTATAAATCCGAGGAATTTTTTAGAGCTAACTCCAAAGGCATATTTCATGGGATTCAGCCGCATCTGGAATCGACGCAGGGTGTTGAAGATTTCTTGGAGGTCGGCTATATGATCCGGGATAGTTCGGCTTTTTACCAATATATCATCCACATAAACCTCCATGTTGTGATCAATTTGATCTTTGAATATCTTATTCATCAGTCGTTGATATGTTGCTCCGATATTCTTGAGCCCAAAGGGCATCAACCTGTAACAGTAGAGCCTAGAGTCAGTAATAAAGACCATTTTCTCCTCGTCCTCAGGTACCATCCGGATTTGATTATAGCCAAAGAAGGCATCCATGAAGTTGAGGAGCTTGTGCCCAGAAGTAGCATCAATCAATTGATCTATCTGAGGAAGAGGGTAGCTGTCCTTGGGGCAGGCTTTGTTCAGATCAGTGAAGTCGATGCACATGTGCCATTTTCCGTTCGCCTTCTTGACTAGCACCATGTTGGCGAGCCAATCGAGGTACATTGCTTCTCGGATGAAGCCGGCCTTGACCCGCTTGTCTACTTCCTCAGCAATTGCTTTCTGACGCTCTGGGGCAAAGCTTCTCTTCTTCTGCTTTATAAGACGGAAGGTCGGATCCACCCCCAGATGGTGGGTCATCACCTCCGGATCAATACCAGACATATCTGCCGCCATCCAAGCAAACAGGTCCGCACTTTTTTACAAAAGAGCAATTAGACGAGCTTTGGTTATTTGATCTATAGACGACCCGATCTTTATAGTTTGATGGGAATTTTCTTTCCTCAGAGGGACCTCTATTAGATCCTCGGACGGTCAAGCATGTTCACCAGCCAGATCATCTCGGGCATCCAAATCTATTGGGAGTTCAAGTTGGGGCACCGCCAGCAGTTCCTCCGCTTGTAGTTTAGCAGCAAAGCACTGTCGGGGCACGGCTTGATTGCCTCGGACTTGCCCCACTCTAGCCTCCATCGAAAACTTCATTATCAAGTGGTAACTCGATACAACTGCCTTCAGTGTTCCTAGACTTGGTCGGCCAAGTATTACATTGTAGGCTGACGGTAGGTTGAGCATAAGGAAATCGACATGGATGGTCACTTGCTTGGGTCTGGTTCCCACCGTAAGAGGCAGTCTTATAGTTCCCTCCGAAATTACCGAACTTTCGGAGAAACCTTGAATAAGAATATTGAATTTATTTAGTTGTTTTGGGATAAGCCCCATTGCAGTGAAAGCAGCAAAGTACAAAATGTCAACTGAATTTTCATTATCAATAAAAACGCAGTGTACATTGTAGTCAGCGATATTTGCAATAATAACCACCGCATCATTATGCGAGGTTTGTACACCTTCAGCATCTTGTTCAATGAAGATTATTGGCTCCTCGAGCTGAGGCCTCTTCGCTGCATGCGGCTCCATCGAACCAGATGACCTCTTAGTTATGTGAATTTCACCTCGCAGGGGTCGATCTTCTGCTTCCGCCTGCCCCTCCATCTGCGGTTGTGTTGGAGCTGGTTGAGGTTGAGGAGGCTGGCGCTGTTGCTGCTGAGGGGGACGTCTCTGCTGCTGCTACCCAGCCCTTGGAGGATATCAGTGTGGAGGATCTTGTCGTCGGATGAACCAATCCAGCCTCTCTTTTCGAATCAAACGCTCAATTTCTTCTTTGAGCTGGTTATAATCTTCAATATTGTGATCGTGGTCACGATGATAGAGACAATACTTGTCCGGATCACGACGTCCCAGATTTGTCCGCATCTTTGGAGGCGGAGGCAGCTCAGCTCGCACCTCCATCAGAATCTCTCTGCTTGAAGTATTCAAAGGAATGAGATCGCTAAATCGCCTCGAAAGTGAATGATTCCTCTTCGATGAAATATTCCTTCTCCTCGGCGGAGACCTCGAATGGTGGTGATTTTCGCTATTCCGCTTAGGCGAGCGAGCCCCGCTTTGCTCTTGACTCCCCATTATTAAGGCTACTCAGGTGGTTTCTTTCGCTAGAGAATCTTCCAATCGGGCGTATTTCTCCGCCTGAGCCAACATCTTGGAAAAATTTCGAAGAAATGTCTTCAACAGCGACTTTTTAAAGTCACCCATTAATAACCCATCTTTCAGGACAGACGTTGCGATCGAATGATCCGAGTCATGGACTTCCAATATAGCTTTGTTGAACCGAGCTACGTAAGACTGGATGGACTCGCCCTCCTTTTGCTTGATGGTCTGGAGGTAGTCCGAGTGCTTCTGCTGTAGCTGGTTGGTGATGAAATCGGCAGCGAAGGCCTGGCTCAATTGTCGAAAAGAGTAAATAGAGGCCGACTTCAGACTGGAATATCAATATCGAGCCGCTCCCTTCAAAGTGGAGGGAAAGGCTTGGCACAGAATAGTGTCAAAGGCATCCTAGAGAAGCATGACTACTCAGAAGCAGTTGACATGATCGACGGGGTCTGTGGTGCTGTCGTAGCTCTCCAGCTGTGGAACCTTAAAGTTTGGTGGGATTGGCTCCTGGAGAATACTCGCCACAAAAGGCGGTTCAGAATCAAATCCGTCAGATGGTGTTAATGGATTGTTGCAAATCTGTTGGATCCTTCGATCCATCTCTTGAAGTCTTCACTCGACTTCCACATCTCGATTGGTATGCACTTCAGAGCATGAAGGTCTCCGATCGGGGGTTAAATCATGCCCCAACTGAGGACTCGAAGACCGCCGTCTCCTTGATTCTTGGGTCCGATATGCCGCCAGCCGCTGGGCCGGAGGGATTTGAGCTTGACTCACTGACTGGGATACCGATGGAGGTTGAATCGCTGTCTGAATAATAGCTGTGAGTTGCTGTATCTACTGAAAAAGTTGAACTGCTCCACGGTCACCGCCGTGGGTTGCTGTACCAACGCGAAAACTTCTGTCACCGTCGGAGGTACAGGGGCAGGATGATTTATTTCATTCTACACCTGCTGGGAAGCGAAGGCGCCGACTCACCAGGAAGTCCTGCGCGGAGCCATCATCAAGAATTTCTAACTTATCTGCTTCTTTTACAAGACCAAAGATTCGGCCCTTCCTATATCTATTACGGCTTGTTTCTGGTTGACGCCAAAAAATGAAGAAACACTATACTGGAGTAACCTGCAAAAAAGTCCGAGCCAAAGGATTGTGCTCCGACGAGGACCTTCCGATACTCAAGTCAGAATGCGCAAACAGAGAAGCAGAATTTTGAGCTTGATGAAAATGGATTACTTATCTGAATTTTCGGAGTTTGAGTATTTATAGAGAAGATGGCTGTGTAATCGTTTTTGAAAGACAGACTGGCCAAATCTGGCATGCTTATTTGGTTGCGATTTTTCGGATCAGACGGTTATACCGGCATGATTCTCCGAATCAGACGATTGCATCCAAATAAGAATGACAGCTGTTGTCAGTTGGTGCCTGTCTTTTTAATCCTGAGCTTGGTCGGTCTGCTTTCAAAGAAAGATCAGAAAGTATGGTGTGCCGACTAAGAGTTGGAATTGATAGTTTTTCGACCAAGACTCGATTAAATGGGTTGATCCAGAAGTTTAGCTGACCTGTAGTTGTTATGCTGATCAGAGATTGTCCCGATATGCAAGTCGAATGAGGATCGGATGCGACAGGAGATTGACCAATCCTTTTAGATCAGAAGTCAGATCAAGAACATGCAGACGAGGGGTCAGAGAGAATAGCCTCCAACGAAGGGTCGGGACATACATTTGTCCTGACTAAAGGTCGGGCAAACATCAACAATTAGGCCATCGAAGAGGTGCCGATATGGATCTGATGGGTCGTAATGGGCTTAAGTCTCCATACATCACCAACCCATTCCAAATTACTCTGAACAGTATGATACGCTTGCAACTTCTGAAATCGAAATTCTCCTTGAAATCTTCATGTAGTTAGGTATATCAATCAGTATTTAACTCTTTAACTCTTTAACATAAGACAAATTTCCATTCCCTATTGGTCCATTAAACATATGAAGGTAAATATCTTCCCTTTTGCTTCCCTTTAATGCATGATCTAAAACCTAATCTCTGCCCATCAATGGTGTGTAGTTTAATTAGCATATAATGCACAAAAATTTGATATAGGGATGGCAATCGGGTCGGGTCGGGTCAGATACAGGTTGGGTCAGAAAACATTAAATCCGAATCCGACCTATTTATTAAATAGGTTAGAATCTACAACCTGAACCTGCTATATTTAATAGAGAGATAATCTGATCCAACCTATTTAACCTATTTAATAAATGAATAATTTATTAAACCGATCTGATCCAGTCTGATCCGTTTCACTGACCTGTTTGCCTCCTCTTTTGTTGCTTCCAAAAACCCTTTTCGATGGTGATCCGGTGTTGCACGATGAAGCTGAGCCGTCGGAGGAAGTAGAGAGTGGGCCGGAGTTGGCTGGGGATGCTGGAGACAAGAAGGGTAATGGCACCGCGGATGTCGGTGGAAGGGATGGTGGTGGGGCCAAGAAGGAAGATGACAATGTTCTTGCCATGATGAGTTCCCCAGCAAAAAGCACTGCAGTGCTGCATCCCACTTCGCCACCATCTGTCGCACCATCTCATCATCAGCGCAATGCCTCGCCACCCACCGTATCTCGCTTGCCACCACCCCCTCATTATGATGCCAGAAATTCACCACCATTTGGAATGTCGTCGTCGCCTCCGAGCTCTAGTAGGTGCTTCCGCCCCTACATCACTAATCGCCACGGAACGTCATCGCCGCATCCATCCTCTCTCCATTTGTCTTAGTTATTCTTGGACTTTTTCTCTCGTTCTCGAACTCTTTCTACTCTCTATTCTCAAGCAATGGGAAAGAAAAGGATAAAAAAACTTTTTTTTATCTCGTGAACTCTCTTTTCTCTTTCTTCCGATGGGAAAGTAAAGAATAAAAAGTAATTTTTTTCTTCCATTATCCGAACTCTTGTCTCTTCTGATATGATATGATATAATAAAAGAGTAAAGAATAAAAAAAATACTTTTTTGAAATTTGAAGGACTTGGAAGAGTCCCAAGTTAATGCATCACGCAGGTAGAGGGATTAGTTGGCCGTGTGGGCTTTGTTTTGATTTTAATTTTTTTGATTCTACATATGGACGATGGTGGTTGATTTCAAATTTAAAATAACAACCCATCATCTCAGGCCATCATCTCAGAATGAGGATTATTTTAAATAAAATATATATTGATGGATATCCAACTCGATCCGACCCATTTAATAAACGGGTTAAATGAGTTAAACAGGTCAGAAGGTCAGAACCCAAATCTGACCCAAATATCTAAATGGGTTAAATAGGTCGATCCGTTTACAATCCAAAGTCATTTAATCCAAATCCAAATCTGTTTAAGACGGATTGAATATGGATCGGATTGACGGATTGGGTCGTATTTTGCCACTCCTAATTTGATACCATAGTCATAGCTACAACGGTAGTTCCAATTCTCCATCATCTTATTCATTGCAGTCGACAATGGATTACATGAGCATCTGGTCATACAGTATGATAGGCTTGCAACTTTTGAAATCAAAATTCTCCTTGAAATCTTCATGTAGTTAGGTATATCAATCAATATTTATGGTGCTATAAATATCATTAACAAGGAAGTGGAGCACTCAACTGTTGAGAACACTATGTCCAGCTACTCTAAGGATTAGATTAGGTACAAATGTCTCTACCATTATTTGCATTTATATGGTAGGATTCAAGGATCATCTATGATTACATAGATGACTCTAGAAACACATTAATCCCCTCTTGAAGCCTCAAGATCAACTTCATTTTTATAACCACCCTCCTTGCCTCAGACTATCTCATTCGAGATAATAACTATGAAGATCAATCACCATCCATTAACCATTTATCATGCCCCTGTCCATCCATTAACCATTACTGATTTGCACTTCCACATTGACCCCAACCCAACCCTACATGGAATGATAAGCTCGCATTCTTTAAGCACATAACAAAAGACACACTCTCCAATTGCCTAAAATCTCCAATTTTGGTAGTTACATTATACATACAAAAGCAGATGAATGATGTACATTGTTGCTGCAAGACTCTGGTTTGAGGCAGATGTGGCTGAAGTTGGACTCCTTCTAGCCTGAAAACTTGACACCAACCCGGGGGATGGGACGTCACAGCGAACCTGCAAGAGACTCTTGCTAAGGTTTCTTCAATGGGGGACCCTCCGATGCTTAAGTTAGCCGAAGCTTGAGTACAAAATGAAAAAATGAGTGCAAAAGGTCCAAGTGAGAGCACGAGGATGTTCTCTGAAATTGAGCTTATTTGAGGGCCTCCTTGTTATCTCTTTATAAAGGTGGCAAAGTACAATCCGACCTACCAATCCGATCCGTGTTCGACTTATCTTAAATAGGTTTGGATTTGGACTAAACAAATTCAGATCATAAATAGATCAATCTGTTTAACCCATTTAGATATTTGGATCAGATTTGGATTCCGACCTTCTGACCTGTTTAACCTATTTAACCCATTTATTAAATAGGTCAGATCGGATTGGATATTATCAATATATGTTTCATTTAAAATAATCCACATTTTGAGATAATGGATTAAGATGATGAGCTGTTATTTTAAAATTTGAAACCAAACGCCACCGCCCACATGCGAAATCAAAAAAAATAAAACCAAAATAAAGCCTGTGTGGCCAACTAATCCTCTGCCTACATGATGCATTGATTTGGGACTCGTTCCAAGTCAATCAAATTACAAAAAAATATTTTTTTTATTCTTTACTCTTCCATCATATCATATCATATCATATTAGAAGAGAGAAGAGAGATTCGAACAACAGGAGAAAAAAATTATTTTTTTTTCTTTACTTTTTCATCAGAAGAGAGAGAAAAGAAAGTTCATGAGATAAAAAAAAATTCTTTATCCTTTTTTTCCCATTGCTTTAGAAGAGAGAGAAAAGAAAGAGTTCGAGAACGAGAGAAAAAGTCCGAGAATGGCTGAGAGAAGAGAGAGGATGGACACAGCAACGATGTTCCATCGCGATTGGTGATGCAGGCGTGGAAGCACCTATTGGAGTCTGAAGGCGATGACAACATTCCAGATGGTGGTGACTACAGGCATCACGATGAGGGAGGTGGCGGCGAGCGAGATGTGGGGGGCGATATGGCTGTTGCACCGACAACGAGATGGTGCAATGGATGGTGGAGTGGGATGCAGCACTATGGTGCTTCTTGCTGGGGAACCCATCATGGCAAGGACACCGTCATCTTCCTTCTTGACCCCACCATCGTCCCTTCCACCGACATCCATAAGGCTATCACCCTCACTGTCCCAGCATCCCCAGCCAACTCTAGCCCACTCTCTACTTCTTTCGGCAGCTCAGCTTCATCAGGCAACATCAGATCACCTGTCGAAAGAAATTTTTACAAGCGATAAGAGAGGAGGCAAACAGGTCAATGAAATGGGTCGAATCGAGTCAGATCGATTTAATAAATTATTCGTTTGTTAAATAGATTAAACAAGTCAGATCAGATTATCTGTCTGTTAAATATAGTAGATTTAAGTTATAGATTCTGACCTATTTAATAAACAGATTGGATTTAGGTTTAATATTTTCTGACTCAATTAGTATCTGATCCGACTCATTTATTACAGACCCAACCCTATTGCCATCCCTATCTCTTTATATAGAGATGGTATGATAGGTTGTCATGTTGGAATCTAGTAGGTTATTTGGTCCTAATCTCTTAGGTTGTTAGGCCACAATTTGACAAACCGTTAAAATGAGGAATCAGCCCACTAACCCGATGGTCAAGATTGTTAGTCATGGGTGTCAAATGCGGATTGTGTTCATGTTTCACTAGGAGATTCCACAGATCTCCCACGTGGACGAATACTCCGACGTCCCGAGGTCAGTGCTGAGCTGAGATTCTTTCTTGAGTTAGCACCTGTATAGGTTGTCGGGCTATGTTCATCATCATTGGTAGGATCCCGATCTCGAGGTTGGTAAATGTCCGCTTAGGAGGTCGGATAGAAGCTGATAACGTACAGTTGCTTCACTGTGATTCTTTGGATTTTCCTTCGGTCTTTGAGGCTGCCCCATCAGCGAGTGCTTGGTTGTAATCTGAGGAATGGATGTCGGATTGGGCAGTAGATAAACTCCACAATATACGCCATCTGAGGCTGGCCAAGATGATGTTAGAAGTTCTGCCCCACAAAGTATGTTAAACTTTAAACCATACATGAATCTCTCCTCCTTTTTTTTCCCTTTTTTTTGATGAAAATAACCATACATGAATCTCAACCTCTGCACTAAGGGGAAGCACAAGGTTTGTAATATTGTAAGACAAACTGACATTTGGCAGCCTTGACAAGGCACAAAATGCAAACAGAATTCTCCATTTAACATATTCAACTCTCCTTCATCTTACCCTAATAGAGGAAAACCCTTCTCTTTTTTCTTGTACCACGCTCTTTCTTCCTATGCCCACACAAATCCTAGCCTTGACTTCCCAAATTATGTGCAGGGTGATCCGATTGCTATATGCACTACAAAAACCTTACCGAAGCCATGGGTAACAACATGTTGTTTACCAAAAAAGACCTATGAAAATTTATACAAACTCAGGAAAACAATTACACACAAGTTATGAATATCCATAAGATTATCAAGTTTTGAGCAATAAAATTCGATAAAGGGCTTGACTATCATCATCAGAAAGCAAGAAAGCAATAACTGTAAGAGGCAATTCATTCTGTGATCCTAAAGAAAACAAACTATTCTTTTTACTTAACTAAGAACCAAAGAGATGTGGCTGAAGGCTTACCTTACACATCGGCGCAACAAGAATCACTCCATCCCATTCTTTCGGTTGCTTCAAGTGAACCTTAAGAGCTACGGCCCCTCCCATCGACTGTCCCAGCAGAAAATGCGGCAGTTCCCTCGCCTCCTTCATCGCTGAACATTTACCAAACCATCATCACCGCAATATAACATTTTTGCCAGCAGCAACCCCGAATCGATTGCACTACATTTGCTCGCAAAACGACCAAATTCTAACCAATACTCATCCAAAACCAAACGATCATAAAATTGAGCCTGACAAGCAAATTAAATCAAAACAATCAAAAAAACCACCTCTGATGTGTGTGTACTGCTCGATGACATGGTCCACCATTCCGTCAAAGCTGGGGATGTAGCCGTGCAAACCTTGGGAGAGTCCGAAGCCCGGGTAGTCCATGGCGTAGACCGCATACCCGGAAGCGGCTATCATCTTGGCAATGCCTGTAATTGTATAATTGATCTTAAGTCAAAGGAGTTAGAGAGAGATTAAAGTGTTGGAGATTTATGTGGAGTGAGACCTGCCTTCGAAGAAGAAGGTACAGGTGTCGCCGTAGCCGTGGCAGAAGAAGAGGGCGGCCTTGGTGGACACGCCGGGGCTTGGCAACCATCTCTTCCAGAAGACCTCCACCCCCTTGGAGTTAACCTGGTACCTCTGTGGAGGAATCGAGTCGAGCACGTGTCAGCTACGGATTCGACCAAAAAGCTGAAACCTATTAATTGCTTTGCAGTGAGTTGCAGGAGGCCGCTCCCGGAAAGGGGGCTAGTGTAATAAATAATAAAAAGAAATTGCACTGAAAAGCCAGTGGACTGGTGGAGAAACGCAGTTCCGTTAAAGTTAAAGCCTGCTCACCTCCTCCGTTTGGATTCCCTTCGGAGCTATCTGCAGTTATATAATTTAAGAAAAACGAAAAAAAAAAAGGAAACAAATGAGAAGAGGAGAAATTTTTTATTCAGACAAAAAAAAAATCAATGATATCTAAGTAACAAACAATAGTGTTTATGGATCAACTTTTGGCAGATTCGAGCTCAATGGAAGCACTCCTGCGACCGGATCGTACTCCGGCCATCAAGACGTACCATAAGAACGGTTGCAAGATCTATGAATGAATCGGACGGTGGGGAAGGGGGGTACGGGAGCTACCAACCTTGAAGAGGAAGTGGTCGAGGCGCTGCTGGACATCGAGGAAGGCGGCGCGGAGTTGCCTCCGGGCGGGGGCGAAGTCCTTGTTCTGAGCCGCTAGCGAGTTCAGCTCCTCGCCCACCCCTTCGATCGCCTTCCGCGCGGCCACGGGCATCAGAGCCCTCCTCGCCGTCCCTCCTTTGGCCCCGCCCAGATCCGGCATCCGGAGCCGTTGGATCGGAGACCTTTGGGGCTTCTCCGAGGGTTGTCGTCTCTGGACGAATCGGTGGTGCAGTCTAAGAGAGAGCGCCATATGATGAGTGAGCTCCAACGGAAGAGGGATTGGTTTTCCTTCAGATCGGAGCTCTTAGAGACTACTACGGCTCCACTTCCACGGAATATAAACTAGTTTCTCGCTCCGTCCGAGATCGTGCAGCGCGAGGGAAGCGGGTCAACCGTTCAGTAGGCGACGGAAATCTTTTAGTCGTCCCCAATTTAATTGGGACCCACAATGCCCTGTTACTTCACATGAGTTACAGAGGTGGGGTGCGGAGGGTCTAATTATTACTCGTCCAGGTCCCATGGACCGCACCAAATCCCACGGTGCATAACACGCCACAGTTTTCTCCAATTCGCCTGGAAGAAATTTTTGGTTCAGTAAAAATACGCCGTCCAGTCTCGGACCAAATAACCTTCGCTTCTCAATATATATTTAATATTTATAATTTTATTTTTTTATTTAAAATTTTAAAAAAATTTTTTTAAAAAAATTATGATATCCCACGACTATAATATGATATCCTACAATAAAATGGAGGCTTTTTTTTGCAATAAAAAATCATAATTTTTCTTCAAAAATTATAAAGAAAAAAAAATTATCATTAAAAATTTATAAAATTTTTAAATGATAAAACTGTCCCTCTCTTACGATATTCTGTAGTCAAATTATGATTTACTATTGTACAAGAAGTTATAATTTGACCATAGAATGATATACTATAGTCACTGGATATCATAGTTTCTTCGTAATGAGAAAGATATTTTTATCATTCAAAATTTTAAACGAAAAAGTAAAACTGCAGGCATTAAATGTGCATTGAAAAATAGGAGTTACATGGCCCAATAAAATGGGACAGTGCATTTTTACTGCACCGCATGCGGTGCACAAAGAATTATTCATGCTGCTAGGTCTGCTCGGATCACTTGGGCTTGGTCCATGCAATAATTTCTTGTATGAAGGCGGACAGTCTTAGGGTGCAATCAAGCCGAGTCAAGTAGTTAGAATCTCGAACTTAACTCGACTCAAAATACTCAGGTTCGAAATTTGGTTTGAGTTCAACTGAGCCTCAATATCCCAAGCTCGAACTCGATTCAATAAAAAATAGATAAAACTCAAGATCAACTCGATTCGATTCGAATATGAACTGAGCCATACTTGAGCTAGAGTTCAAACTCAAAATTAAATTTAATCTACTAATAATATATATTATAAATAAAAATAATATTATTAAATATATATATATATATATATATATATATATATAATTTGAGTAGGCTTGCGAGCTTTCTAGTCGAGTATCTTGCTACTCAAGCTCGACTCTACTACTCGAGTTCGATAATAATCGAGTCAAATTAAGCTCAGGCTCGAGTCGAGCTCGAGTAACTCACGAGCAGTTCGACTTGTTTGCAACCTTAGTAGGCACTAATAGTGTATGAACTAAGCAATATTCCATTCCCATCTAGCATCGAGGAAGAGGTTTTGCGGGCACCAAACAACAAAATGTAGGCTTGCTTCCCTCCTAGTCCTCCTCCTCCCTCTTCTTCTTTTCTTTTTCTTCTTTTATTTTCCATGACGTTTCTTTGGCTTCCACATTTTCTCAAAAATCAAACATATTTGAGTCATCAATCCATGATTAAAAAAAAAATTGTATTCTTTTTCTTTCTTATGTTTAGAATATATTGTTGGGAAATATATCTCAAAAAACCAATCGTCAAGCTGTTGACGGTTGAGCAACCAAGTATTGTAATTGATTTGTTAATAAATAAAATATATTTGGCATTTTCATCATAAGCTTTCATCTTCTAATGAACTCCATTGTTATGATGAAGTCCTTAGGACTATTTAGGTTCGATAAAGAGAAGATTTATCGATTAGTCCTTAAAACTGTTCACGACCAAATGATAGGCTGTTAATAAGGACGACATCTTCTATCGAGCATAGGTCGCTGTAGGCCATATGGGTTGGTTGTCCTCTTAACCAAAGAGTGTGGGGACACTGGTATGGCATACAGGTGAGATGTAAGGGTACATCGTCATTGAACGTGACCAACTCCAGAGCATTCTGCTGTCGAGAATGTCTCTGATGGGATATAGGTATAAGTGTCCCTTAGACTTGAGATCGCCTCAGTGACTTGCAAGCAACTCACTGTGCTTTGGTACTGGACTAACTGAATTTCTAATTCAGGGACGGAAGGCTTCTGGGCACAGTCAAGTACTTGCGAAGTCAGAGTGTGATCGAGATGGGATTGACCACTCCAAGAGTTGGAGAAGAATGAGTCACTGTATTTCAATTTAGCAAAACCTTGGTCAGGGTAATCCATCAGATGGATTTGATATTTTGAAATACAATATGGACAACCTGATCAGAGTTGACAGTTGAGCTCTGGGGTGTCCTATGATCATTTTGGTCAAGGAGATGAATTATATGAAAACTATATCCGCATGGGTTCTAAGGATGTTGTTCTACACATTCGACCTATCCGGTCGTCGGGTATCATTGCTAGATGGTCACTTCGATTGGTATAGGAATTTGTTCCTATGCTACCGGCTTAGGTTCGGACCTATGAGGTCACACACATTAGAGTTCATGATCCGATCGGATGGTTGATCAACGATTAAGAATCGTTCTAGGGTTAGATGATCAATACGATTGATATTTAACCCAGTGCAAGTGTTGCAGGAGGATCGATTAGCAATTCGATTGCTAATTGGCTTAATTTGATTAAGCCAATGGGCTGAGATTAAGTCTAATTAAATATGATTTAATTAGATTTAGTTTGGACTTGATTGGATCAAGTCCAATTGGTTTATTGGATAAGCCAAGTGCAAGGAAAGACTAGTCCTAGTTCAACTAGGACTTGGGTCAATCTAATTTTTAATTTGATTAGAAAATTAAATCAGATTTAAATCTAATTTAATCTGATTAAATTAGGTTCTTAATTAGGTTAAGACCTATTTTAATTAGGTTGAACTAATTTTGATTTGATTTGGTTTGGAAAACCAAATTAAAATAAGTCATGAGACAGAATCCTAGTAGGACTAGGATTCCACCTTGCGCCACATAAGCCTTCTCCACGCCCTCTCTCTTATTCAACGCCAATCTCCACTTATTTTGTGTGACAAAAGCCCTCTCCCAGATCTCTCTCACGTTCACAAAAGGTCTCTTCTCTTCTTTCTTACATGGAAGGTGGTTTGGATCAAATCTAAAAGGAATAAGTTTGGATTTTGAATTCTATGAGATAGAATTTTAGAAATCCAAAACTCTTTCAATTTTGCACCGAATTTATCCAAATTTTTTTTGAAATTTTTGTGGCCTTTAGGGTTTATATTGTGAATCCTTTTCTGGTGATCCATGCACGAAAATATGGAGAAGGTGCTCAAGAGTTGGACGTCCCTTAACTTGCCATGTTTGGATAAGCCTTGACTAGGTGTTTGACCTAGACAAGGACTCTATCATATCTCTCTATATAAGATGAGTTTCTTTGTGAAATTTAAAGAGGAGATAGATATTTGAGAGACCTTTCTGCCATCCAAAAATCAGAGAGAAATACCTTTGGGTCGTGGAGATATAAAAGATGCAAGTTTGGGTGTCTAGAGAGAAAAACGTGAAGAAGAAGAGGGTCTTCTTCTAGGGTTTTTATTTTCATATCTTTCCTCCTTCCATCTTGAGTTTCCTGAGAGTGTCTCAGATCTGAAACTCCTCTTTCTACTTTTCATCTTTGGAAGAGTCCAAATCAAGAAGAAGGAGGCACCTGATCAACCATCAAAGAAGGATCAGCGCAGTACTAGCATACTGTGCTGATTTCCTGAAGCAGGACTTCTGATCGAGATTCGTGGGCTCGTGTGGATGACTCCTAGAGGCCGGACGCGTGTGCGGCTTGCAACATCATCCTCAAGCCCAGATCAGCAAGGTTAGAATGTCTAACTTGCAAGGTAACAGATCTGATCTATTGTTTAATACATACATTAGATGTAGCTAGTATAGAAACATGTTGATATGATCAACATGTAGTTCATTCTATATTTAAATATATTTTAATTTTTGATTTAATGCCATGTAATAATCATATAATAGGATCTTAGATCTAGAGATTTTCTGATCTTAGAAAATAAATTTTGATTTATTTTAGTCTTTCACTGTATGATCTTGAAAAAGTTTCAAGATCTAACCCTCTTTTTTAAGATCGAACCCTGAAACCCTAGATCTGGTTCCTACAATTGGTATCAGAGCCTAGGTTCTTTATTACATGATTATTTATACATGCTTAGATTATTTCTTAGATTAGATCTAATTTATAATCTGATTATTAAATCTGAAATTAAAATTTTAGATCAATCACAAACTGCAAGGTTGTCCTGCTGTAAGGTTTACCTCTTACAGTGCAAAGGTTGTCCTAGTTTGTGTAGATCTATCTTTAATCATAAATTTGTTAGATATGATCTAGATTAAATTTATGATTTATTAGATTTAAAAGATGTTTAAATCTGAAATAAAATCTCTTTGTTAATAATTTTTGTGCAAAGAAATTATTTAAAATTGAAATTGTTTCAATTACATGAACCTGTTTAGATTAGATCTAAAGTAGTTTCATGTTTATTTCACTTGCATCTTGATTCGGAATCAAACATGCAATATGGTTAATAGAATCATATTGTAAAATTGTTTTGCAAATATGAAAATGATTTTTTGAAAAGCCAAACCCAACCCTCAGCCCAAAACTTAATTAAGAATTAAGAAGTTGTTTGATTAGGTTCTAGGATTGTGAATTGAAGAACCTAAGACACAAATCATAACACATTGGGTTAATGGGTTAGTGGGAACTAGGTCCATTAATTGGGTTAGACCTATGGTTAGATTAAAGATGGACTTAATTAGAGAATTGACTAAATCTAATCAATTGTTGTCTTAGATTAGGTCAAGGATTCTCTAGATCAATTACAATAGTTGTAGTTGGTCAAGTCCATGTCTTTAACGAGAACCAAATGGACTTGATTCTTGGCTAAGCGGTCTAGCACGAACTGTTAGGTTGATCTAATCGAAACTAATTAAACCAGTTGGTGTCTAAGGTAAACCAGACCGGTGGTTTTTAATTGGGAGCCCGCTTACCTGGCCATTCATGATGGTGTCTAAGGCAAGCTTTGGCAGACCCTCCCACTGATCGAACTTACCTGGCCTCTTGGTGAAATTATGTTTTGATCGGATCACTTGACTATTCGAGCTGACCCATGTCAGCTAGGTAAATCAGTGTGACTGATTTAGGTGCTCCTAGACCAGCCCTTTTAATGGTCTCCCTTAAGCTGACTTGGTGAAGTCAGTGGGAGGATCATGATAAGCTGGTTCATCTGACCTCATCCTCTATATTATTTAATCTTCTAAAATTATTAGGTCCTTAAAATGATAAAGTTATGGAGATAACTGAGTCATAGCCTCCCATTAAGGTGTTTGATAATGAGTCCATGAACTCAATAATCATTGCAGATCCAAAAGCCTGGTGCTTGTTGACTAATGGAATTATCACTCATCATATGACGACTTGGAAGTGTCTCTCTAATGGTGGTTAGGTGAGCCAACCAAAGTTGGGCTTAATCATTCGTTGGTTAGATACACCAAGTATGATCATGTTAATGGTTGGACCTAACCGGATCCTTACAGTGGAGGCCAAAGCCTACTGATTAGATTTCTGGGGCAAAATTAAAATTACTAGAAATTGTTTAGAGAAACAATTGGTTATGAACCTACCCTTAGATGTACATGGGTTGGCCAACCAAAGTTGGGCTTGTGTGCAGTCTAAGTGGATTCTAGTACCCGCTAAGAAATTAGGGTAATTCCTCGAATTGGAGGTAGAGGCTACCAATTCGAATAAAATAGTGGGAGAAACCTTTTGATTAAAGTTCAAATCTTTAGGTTTAATGAATCAATTACTAATTAGGTTATGGTTCTCCTTTGTGCAAATATGACCACTTTCCTATTGCTCCGATCATTGTTGGACAATGATAAGTTGGTGGGATCCAACTTCGGTAGTTGGTACCGAAAGTTGAAGATAGTCCTGGAGCATGAACGGATCCTATATGTGATAATAGATCCTGCACCTGAGGAGCCAGCTGTCAATGCACATGGAACAATCAAAGACACTTACCAGAAGTGGCTCAGTGATCGAACCACGGTGCGCTGTATCATGCTGGCTATCATGAGCGATGAGTTTAGTTGTAGATTCGAGACGGCTCAGCCAAAGGACAAGCTTCAAGTGTTGGAGGATGCCTTTGGCACACCCGATGACGTGGAGAGGCACAAGACTAGTTGTGCCATCTTCAATGCCAAAATGCGGGATGGTGCCTCTGTCACTGATCATGTATTGTACATGATCGAGCTGATGGAACGATTGAGCAAGCTCGGCTTTTCCTTGCATGAGCAGCTTGGGAAAGATGCAATACTGAACTCGCTGCCCAAGTTTTATCTCTTATTCTTCACTCATTATAGAATGACAAAGCCTGAAGTAAACTACCACGGATTACTGGGGTTGCTTCAGAACTTTGAGAAGGATCACCAACTTCACAAGGAGTCGGTGAACTTAGTGGGAGATTCATCTTCTGGTTCTCGATCTTTTGAGAAAGGGAAGAAGAACAAGAAGAAGAAAGTGAAGAAGGTGCAAGTTCAGGCTGGGACATTAGTGCAGAGCCAGACCAAAAAGATCAAGCCTGATAAGAGTCTATTCAACTGGCAAGCACCCTAGATAGTATGTCAGATATCTACTTATGGCACTATAGGATAGGTCATATAAACAAGAACAGAATAAACAGGTTGACTCAAGAGGGAATCCTCGAAGTCAGTGATTGTGAATCACTTCCAACCTATGAGTTCTGTCTTCTTGGTAAAATGACCAAGTCACCTTTTACTAGAAAAGGTGAGAGAGCTACTAAGCTCTTGGGCCTAGTACATACTGATGTATGCGGGCCCATGAGCACCAGTGTTAGAGGTGGATATTTCTACTTCATAACTTTCACGGATGACCTATCCCAATATGGATATGTCTATCTGATGAAACATAAGTCGGATTCATTTGAAATGTTCAAACGATTCTGAAGTGAAGTAGAAAAATAAACTGGGAAGAGTATTAAAACTCTTCGATCTGATCGAGGAGGAGAATACCTTTCTAGTGAGTTTCTCACATATCTAGGAGAGAATGGGATTCTCTCCCAATGGACTCCTCCAGGAACACCACAGCATAATGGTGTGTTTGAAAGGAGGAATCGGACTTTGTTAGACATGGTCCGATCCATGATGGGTTTTTGCTAGCTTGTTGATATCCTTCTGGGGATATGCACTCGAATCGACCTGTTATCTATTAAATAAGATTCCAAGTAAGTCTGTAATTAAGACTCCATATGAGATATGGACGGGACGTAAGCCAGCACTTTCACACCTTAGGGTCTGGGGGTGCCCGGCCTATGTCAAACGATTAGTCACAGACAAACTTGGACCTAGGTCTGACAAATGCTCATTCATGGGGTACCCCAAAGAGACAAAGGGATATTTTTTCTACCATGCTGATGAACAAAAGGTGTTCGTCAGCCTTAAGGCAATCTTTTTAGAAAAGGAGTTCCTTGGTGAAGGAACCGTTGCCTCTAAGGTTGAACTTGATGAAGTTCAACAGGTAGAAGGACCGACACCAATAGCTGAACCTGAGTTGGATATGATTAGATCAGATCTGGAGCCCAATATACCTGTACCATTAAGGCGATCCGGTAGAGTACCACGTCAGCCGGACAGATACTACGGTTTCTTGGTCCGGGACGGTGATCCCATCGAACTTGATGAGAATAATGAGGATCCGATCACCTATATGGATGCTATGCAGAGACCTGATTCCGAGAAATGGCTTGAAGCCATGAATCCGAAATGGAGTCCATGAAGGTCAACGATGTATGGACATTGGTTGACCCACCTAAAGGGGTTAAACCCATTGGGTGTAAATGGGTCTTCAAAAGGAAGAGGGGCGCAGACGGAAAGGTGGAGACCTATAAAGCCCGTCTGGTTGCCAAGGGGTATCGTCAACGTTATGGTATTGACTATGACGAGATATTTTCTCCTGTGACAATGCTCAAATCTATTCGGATAATGCTTGCAATAGCTGCCCATCTAGATTATGAGATCTGGCAGATGGATGTAAAGACAGCTTTTCTGAATGGAGAGCTGACCGAAGAGGTGTATATGATACAACCTGAGGGGTTTACATCCACAGATGAGTCCAAGGTGTGCAAGCTTCAGAGATCCATTTATGGATTGAAGCAAGCTTCTCGGAGTTGGAACATGCGTTTTGATAAGGTGATCAAAACGTATGGCTTCATTAAGAATGGAGAAGAGCCCTGCATCTATAAATGGGCAAATGGTCCAGTTGTGGTATTCCTTATCTTGTACGTGGATGACATTCTCTTAATCGGGAATGACATCCCCGCACTACAGGGAATAAAAGTTTGGTTGTCATCACAGTTCTCCATGAAGGACTTGGGTGAAGCATCCTACATCCTAGGGATGAAGATCTATAGGGATAGATCTAAAAGGATGCTTGGGTTATCCCAGTCCATGTACATAGACACTGTGCTGAAGAGGTTCAGCATGGAGAATTTCAAGAAGGGCTATCTACCGATAGGCCATGGAATTTCTCTCTCTAAGAAGGATTGTCCGACAACTCCTGAAGAGAGAGAGCGTATGAGTAGAGTCCCATATGCTTTAGCCGTGGGATCTATCATGTACGCCATGATATGTACAAGACCAGATGTGGTATACTCACTAGGAGTAGTGAGTAGATACCAATCTGATCCTGGAGAAAATCACTGAAAAGTGGTTAAAGCCATCCTTAAGTATTTGAGAAATACTAAGGATCAATAGTTGATTTATGGCGAGTCAGATCTGAAACTTGTGGGGTTCACAGACTCTAGCTTCCAATTTGACCATGATGATAGTAGGAGTGTGTCGGGTTATATCTTTACTCTGAATGGTAGAGCCATCTGCTGGAAGAGTTCCAAGCAGCATACTGTGGCAGACTCTGTTTGTGAAGCGGAGTATATCGCAGCATCAGATGCCGCGAAGGAAGCTGTGTGGCTGAGGAAATTCATCAACGAGCTCGGAGTAGTACCCTCCCTCGATGGTCCGGTCCTGCTCTACTGTGACAGCACTGGTGCCATAGCTCAGGCGAAGGAACCCAAAGCACATCAGCGGACGAAGCACATCTTGCGCCGCTTCCACCTGGTCCGGGAGATCGTGGATCGAGGTGACGTCGACCTTCAGAAAATTGATGGAAAGGAGAACCTAGCCGACCCCTTCACTAAAGCCCTGGCAATAAAGGAGTTCGACAACCACAAGTCGAAGATGGGTATTAGATACTGTGCCGAGTGGCTTTAGGACAAGTGGGAGTTGTTGGAAAATGTGTCCCAAAAAGCCAATCGTCAAGCTGTTGACGGTTGAGCAACCAAGTATTGTAATTGATTTGTTAATAAATAAAATATATTTGGCATTTTCATCATAAGCTTTCATCTTCTAATGAACTCCGTTGTTATGATGAAGTCCTTAGGACTATTTAGGTTCGATAAAGAGAGGATTTATCGATTAGTCCTTAAAACTGTTCACGACCAATGATAGGCTGTTAATAAGGACGACAGCTTCTATCGAGCATAGGTCGCTGTAGGCCATATGGGTTGGTTGTCCTCTTAACCAAAGAGTGTGGGGACACTGGTATGGCATACAGGTGAGATGTAAGGGTACATCGTCATTGAACGTGACCAACTCCAGAGCATTCTGCTGTCGAGAATGTCTCTGATGGGATATAGGTATAAGTGTCCCTTAGACTTGAGATCGCCTCAGTGACTTGCAAGCAACTCACTGTGCTTTGGTACTGGACTAACTGAATTTCTAATTCAGGGACGGAAGGCTTCTGGGCACAGTCAAGTACTTGCGAAGTCAGAGTGTGATCGAGATGGGATTGACCACTCCAAGAGTTGGAGAAGAATGAGTCACTGTATTTCAATTTAGCAAAACCTTGGCCAGGGTAATCCATCAGATGGATTTGAATTTTGAAATACAATGTGGACAACCTGATCAGAGTTGACAATTGAGCTTTGGGGTGTCCTATGATCATTTTGGTCAAGGGGATGAATTATATGAAAACTATATCCGCATGGGTTTAAGGATGTTGTTTTACACATTCGACCTATCCGGTCGTCGGGTATCATTGCTAATGGTCACTTCGATTGGTATAGAAATTTGTTTTGATGCTACCGGCTTAGGTTCGGACCTATGAGGTCACACACATTAGAGTTCATGATCGATCGGATGGTTGATCACGATTAAGAATCGTTCTAGGGTTAGATGATCAATACGATTGATATTTAACCCAGTGCAAGTGTTGCAGGAGGATCGATTAGCAATTCGATTGCTAATTGGCTTAATTTGATTAAGCCAATGGGCTGAGATTAAGTCTAATTAAATATGATTTAATTAGATTTAGTTTGGGCTTGATTGGATCAAGTTCAATTGGTTTATTGGATAAGCCAAGTGCAAGGAAAGACTAGTCCTAGTTCAACTAGGACTTGGATCAATCTAATTTCTAATTTGATTAGAAAATTAAATCAGATTTAAATCTAATTTAATCTGATTAAATTAGGTTCTTAATTAGGTTAAGACCTATTTTAATTAGGTTGATCTAATTTTGATTTGATTTGGTTTGGGAAACCAAATTAAAACAAGTCATGAGACAGAATCCTAGTAGGACTAGGATTCCACCTTGCGCCACATAAGCCTTCTCCATGCCCTCTCTCTTATTCAACGCCAATCTCCACTTATTTTGTGCAACAAAAGCTCTCTCTCAGATCTCTCTCACGTTCACAAAAGGTCTCTTCTCTTCTTTCTTACATGGAAGGTGGTTTGGATCAAATCTAAAAGGAATAAGTTTGGATTTTGAATTCTATGAGATAGAGTTTTAGAAATCCAAAACTCTTTCAATTTTGCACCGAATTTATCCAAATTTTTTTTTGGGAATTTTCATGGCTTTAGGGTTTCATTGTGA
>NC_025998.2:19856388-19894220 GCF_000442705.2 Elaeis guineensis | reverse complement strand
ACGCGGTTATTTGGTTACGATTCTTCGAATCAGACGGTTATACCGACATGATCTCCGAATCAGGTGGTTGCATCCAGATAGGAATGATAGCTGTTGCCAGTTGGTGCCTGCCTTTAATCCTAAGCCTGGTCGGTCTGCTTTCAAGAAATGATCAGAAAGTGTGGTGTGCCGACTAGGAGTGGGAACTGATAATTTTTCGACCAAGACTTGGTTAGATGATTGATCCGAAAGTTTAGCCGATCTGTAGTTGTTATGCTGATCAGAGATTGTCCTGATGTGCAAGTCGAATGAGGATTGGATGCGACGGAAGATCGACCACCTTTTAGATCAGAAGTTGGATCAAGAACATACCGATGAGAGGATCGGAGAATAACCTCCGACCAAGGGTCGTGACAGACATTTGCCCTGACTAAAGGTCAGGTAAACCTCAACAATTAGGCTACTGGAGAGGTGCTGATATGGATATGATGGGTTGTAATGGGCTTAAGTCTCCATACATCACTGGTCCATTCCAAATTACTCCTAATAGATACTCCCTACTCCTAATCCGAGCTTTGGTCGGGCTATGGGAGTATTTACTTTGACATTCTGAATGGTCGGGGATGTGAAGAGTCTTTTTAAATCAAATATCTGCGCATGATTTTCTAGACGAAAAAATTATCGAATTAATGATGAAATTTTCGAAATCTGCACAGATGCCACTCCAGACGCCGCTTTTTCTGCTGGGATGCCATTGAATGTGGAGATTGTCATCCAGTTGTTGAGCTAATGAAGGCTTGACGCGTGGTCTATTTTAGAAATTCGTACTGACTTACGTCCTCCAAGAGACGTGCGTCCTTCTATTTAAAGGGACGGCTTCTTTTTGCTTTATTTTCTCTTACTCTGCTAACTCCTGTGAATCCTCTCTCTTTGCCATTTTTCTTACTTTGAAGCTCCTGCAGACAGATTTCCTTCTTTCTCTACCGTGTGAAGAGATCTCGAAAGATACTTTCTTTTAATTTCTTACTCGAAAGTAAGTTCCTTTTACCTTCTTGGCTTTTTCTTCCTTTCGTTCTCCTCTTAGGTTTCTATTCCCATGGCAGGTTCTAAAATTCTGTGAGTGAGAATCCCATGTGAAAGAAAATGAAGGATCCAAAAAACCCTAGGTCCAAAACCAATCCTTTCACCGGGTTTGGAGAGATCCAATCCAAGTTGACCTTGAGTGACATAGAGTTGTTCCGAGCCCAATACTCCATTCCGGACGAATTCCATCTCGAGCTTCCTGATTCCACTGCTCGAGTCCACGATCAACCTCCAGACCGATTAGCGGTGTACGAGGAAAATCTTCGAGCAGATCTTAGATTTTTCATCTTTTTCTTCATTTTTGAGCTTTTTAGATTCTATAGATTGCTTTCTGTTATGTGTCTCCAAATTCCTTTAGATATATCATAGGATTTCTTGTTCTCTGCTCTCGAACGGGAGTCCAACCTTCGATTCTCCTCTTTCGAGCTCTCTTCATATTAAAGAAACACCCATACGTTGACTGGCTGTATGTTTTCTGCCAGAGGGGTGCCACTTTCTTAGTCTTTGGCGCTCCCTCATCTGTTCACGGTTGGAAGAGCCGTTTCTTTTTTGTTTTTTGTGCTTCGATAGATGACTGGGGGCTTTCGAACTGGGATTGGATTGAAGCCTCATCCTTAAAGCCCATAGAGTTAAGCGTCGAGGAAAAGAGAAGACATAGGGATCTCCTGGATTACAACGCTCCTCATCTGGATGAGCTTTTATCCGATGAATCCCTCTTCTTGATAGGACTTTCCTCTAGCAAACCTAGGAGTGAGTGGGATCGTTTATGCTCTCTCTCCTTTTTTTTTATCTATATGTATAGCTCTTTAACTTGACGTTTGTTGAACAATTGTAGAAATAGAACCCTCAACAAAGGATATTGCAAAATTGAAGGCCTCTCTTCTACAGAAGAGAAAGACTCAGTCTGTGGGGATCGAGAGAAAGAAAAGATTGAAGTCTGTCGAGCTCAGTCAAGAGCCTGTCCTCTGTCGACCAAGCACTTTCTTCCGAGGTCGGAAAAGTTTTGGCGACACCTGCATCTACTCCAACCTTGATCGCCGACCCCCGAGAAGAGGTCGTTGAGCGACCCTAGTCTTCCAAGACTTTTGCTCGGGATGGATCTTCTAAGGAGGCCGATGATGACGAGGCCCTTCCTAACGATATTTCTGAGGGCTTATTTTTTCAAAGACTGGAAGACAGTTCGAGAAACCATCGAAAACTCCGTTATTTCGACGAAGTTAGAGCAAATAGACAAGATAAGCGTTTCTAGTTTGAGGAAGCTGTCTTTGACTGTTGGCTACCAGGCATAATATTTATCCTGTCACACTTCTTTTTTTTTTTTTTTAATCATCGTATTTCCTCTGACTTAGTCGATTTGAAATGCAGCTACTCCATGTTCTCGTCAACTTGTTGGATCGCTCAGCCAGGGAGGCTTAGGCGCGAGAGGCCAAGAAGAAGGTTGAGACAGATGCCCAAAAAGTCCGGGGGAAAATTAAGGAAATAAAGGCTGAGGCCAAGCATCTCCAGGGGGCCCTCGGCCAGATGGAGTCCGATCTGACCCTCGCCCTAAAGAGAGAGGAAGAGGTGGAGAAAAGATTGAGGAGCGCATTCAAGATGCCAAGCGCTCCTCCATCGAGGAATTCAAGGTGTTACCTGCCTTCAATGAGGAGATGGCTCGAGCGGTCGAGGCATTTAGAGCGTCTAAAGAATACCACAACAGCCACATGGCCTTCAGTGAAAAGATTTTCATCAGGCTCACAAAGAAGGTTGGGTTGACTGCTGGAAGTTGATAAAGGAGGAGCATCCGAAGCTTGATCTCGCCTTCTTGGACTATGAAGATGAAGATGGCGAGGAAGTTCACACTGCCTCCGAGCTCTCTGTTTTCGAGAAAGAGAACGTTGCCGAGCCATCCTCCTTTTCAATTGCTGACGCAGGTCCCTCTGAGTCTCCTTCGGATACAACTCCCCAAGAGAAGGTCGAAGATTAAATATTTGTACTTTTTATCCCTCTTTTTTCTTTGTTTGTTTTTTGTTTATCTTTGTAAGAAACTTTCATTTAATGAACTGAAATCATGAACTTTTTGAATTTACCGCTTTCAATTGTTTATATAATTGATGGATGACGTTTGTGACATCGGCCCGACAGCCGCTGCTCCTTTACCGGCTACTCCTCTTCCCCCGGTGACGGCGGTCAAGATTAAAACTCACATTAAGAACTTGGAGAAGAAACTTAAATTTTTCGAGAGAAAAGCTGCCAATCAAGGGAAGGGATTGCAAAAGATTCAAAAGAAACTTGGCAAGGTCGAGAAAGAAGTCAGCAGACTTCAACAAAAAGTTCGACGAGTTGTAGCACATAGTGCTGAGAAGGCACAATGAACCGAAGAGATATAGAGGATATCCGATGCAGTGGAAAAGAAGTCCTGGGATGTGGCGATGAAACTGACTATATATTGTCGTCATCTTGACTCTGCTCGCGGAAAAATTCGTGCCTTAGAGTCCCTGATTAAGTGCAGGAAGTTTGGATGGGCGAGGTCTGAGCATACATTACAAATTGAGGACGAACTCTACACTGCCAGAGAAGAAATTTCAAAGCTGAAAAAAGGCGTTGGATAGCAAGAAGATTGTCGCTGCTCCTAAGGACGTAAACAGCAAGATATCTAAGTGACTACTCCAATCACCGTCGTCAGTCCAAAAGAGTCTCTTCCGATCATCCATGGCGACAGATCCCGATCGGAAGAGCGGGAACCAATAGGTCGATCCCTGGTAGGAGGAGAAAGAGTTGCTTCTTCCTGATCTAATGAGCAGCTAATGGACAGTTCTCGATTGACGATCCATATGGCCTTTACTGGCGGACGTCATTCTGGTTACAGATTTTGTCAGAATGCAATTCGAGTTTTGTACCCATAACTTGATCTATCCGAGCTTCTTGATCCCGATATGGACATGGACGACGCTTTAATGAGGCTAAACGAGAAGCGAGGGAATGCTTACGTATTTTTCGAATTTGTAATTCCCTCAGAGCGGGTGCATCAAAGATCTTGACGGTGGGGTACTTTCCAAGGTTGACGAAGTGCAACCAACTGACGACGCCCCACCAACCGAGTAGTCAATTCTCTCTCTTCTTTTTTGTAATGTCAGACAAAGAGCTGACTAGACTCTTGTAAACATTTTTCGTTAGAATAAAGCAACAACTTTTTCAACCATGCATTCATATTTTTCTTCTTTTATGTTGCTATTTTCCGATTCATGCTGACTTCATATGGTTGCCATAAAACTAAGTTTAAATATAAGCCAATCAAAGGCTTTTAAAATCTCAGGGCTGATCAGAAGCCGAGTTTAAACATCTCAAGGCCGATCAAGGGCCGAGTTTAAACATCTCAAGGCCGATCAATGGCCAAGTTTAAACATCTCAAGGCCGATTAGAGGCCAAGTTTAAGCATCTCAAGGCCGATCAGAGATCGAGTTTAAGCATCTCAAGGTTGATCTGATCGGCCGAGTTTAAATATTTCAAGACCGATCAAAGGCCGAGTTTAAACATCTCAATATCGATCAGAGGCCGAGTTTAAACATCTCAAGATCGATCAGAAGTCGAGTTTAAGTATCTCAAGGCCGATCAGAGGTCGAGTTTAAGGATCTCAAGACCGATCAGAGATCGAGTTTAAACATCTTAACACCGATCAGAGATCGAGTTTAAGCATCTCAAGACCGATCAGAGGCCGAGTTTAAATATAAGCCCCTCATTGATATTACTTTTACTTATATATGGAAGTACCGATGTTGATAAATTGGAGCGTTCATTCATGCATATGCCTCAGCAAAATTATAATATCATTGATAATACATGCAGAGATTGGCTGAGTTTCACGATCTTTGGAGTGGAGTCGCATCAAGCTGCTTCAGTTTATAAGTCCCGGGACGTACCACTTCATCTACTCGGTAAGGACCTTCCCAATTGGACGATAGCTTCTCCTGCTCGGTAGGTTGTGAGACTTCGGCGCGCCGCAACACCAGATCGCCGACCCAAAATTCCTTGGACTTGACTCAGGAATTGTAGTATTTGGCTACCCTTTGTCGGTAGGAAGCCATTCGCACGGCAGCTCGTCCCCTACTCTTCTCAACCAGGTCAAGGTTGGTTCGCAACCATTCCGAGTTGGTGTCCTCATTGTATTCTTCGACCCTGAGGTAAGGAAGCCTAATCTCAACTGGTATAACGGCTTTGGTTTCGAATGCAAGATTGAATGGAGTTCCACTGATCGAATTCTGAGTTGTTCAGTATGCCCACAGCACGTGATATAACTCGTCCGCCCAAAACCCCCAATCTGATTGAGTCTAACCTTCAAACCTTGCAAGAGAGTCCTGTTCGTCACTTTGACTTCCCCATTAGCTTGTAGGTATTCAACTGAAGTGAAGTGCTGTTCGATTCCAAGGTCTTCACAGAATTTTCGAAGTCGGGAGCCACTGAACTGTTTGCCATTGTCAGTCACCAGTGCCTTTAAGAAACCGTAGCGACAAATAATAGATTTTCAAATGAAGTCTTTAACCTTAGCCTCTGTAATACGGGCTAGGGGCTCGGTCTCCATCCACTTCGTGAAGTAATCAATGGCCACCAGGAGAAATTTGCGCTGGCCTAAGGCATGAGGAAAGGGATCCAAAATGTCCATTCTCCACTGAGCGAAAGGCCATGGAGTGGCAATAGGAGCAAGGGGCACCACTGGTTAATGTTGAACATTCAAAATTCTTTGATAGTGATCACACCTTCTAACAAAATCAGAGACGTCCTTTTGCATCGAAGGCCAATAATAGCCTTACCGAAGGATTTTGTAAGAAAGATTCTTTGCGCCCAAATGATTTCCATAAATTCTCTTGTGGACCTCTCTTAAAGCATAATCTGCTTTGGACGGTAGCAGACACCTCAGAAGTGAAAGAGAGAAGGACCACTTGTACAGCTTGTCGTCATGAAGTACATAGCGGGCAGTCTGATTGCGGATTTTTCGAGCTTCCGACTGTCAGGTGGTAATTCACCCAACCTGAGATACTTTAGTAAGGGGTCAATCCAGCAAGACTCTTCATTAATCTGCTGGACAGCGAGAGATTCTTCCAGACTTGAGGTCCCCAATATCTCGATATAAGTTTCTTTTTGGAATTCAAATGGTAAAAAGGCTGCTAGCTTAGACAATGCATCCATCCGGATAGTGTCCGAAGTACCTGCTGGATATCAAAGTTTAGAAAGGATGTGGTCAGTTTTTTTACCTTTTCGAGGTACCTCTTCATATTTTCCTTCCGAGCCTCATATTCACCCTTGACTTGTCCCGTCACCGATTGAGAATCACCGAAGACTTTCAAGTGTTTGGCTCTCACATCCTTTGCCAGTCTAAGCCCGACAATTAAAGCCTCATACTCTGCTTCGTTGTTGATGGTTGAAAATTCAAACTGCGGAGCATACTCCACCACATTACCTTCCGGTCTGGTTAAAATGATCCCCACTCCTGATCCTGATGAATTGGAAGACCCATCCACATGAAGAATCCATTAATCCTCAAGATCAGATCTAGCGCCATTGAGCTACTTTCTGCAGCCTCCAATCTTTCCTCATCAGGGATGGTGCATTCAAGGACGAAGTCCGCCAAGACTTGAGCTTTAATTGAAGGCCTCAGATGGAACTTAATGTCAAACTCGGAGAGCTGTAAGGCCTATTTTGCAACCCATCCCGACGTATCTGGACGGTGGACTGCTTTGATCGATTGATCTGTGAGCAATACTATTGTATGAGCTTGAAAATAGGATCGGAGGTACTTTGCCATAATGATCAGAGCAAATATCAACTTCTCCAACTTTTTGTATCTGATTTTTGCATCTTGAAGGACCTTACTAGAGTAATATACTGATTTTTGAATGTCCTTCTCGGATAAGAACCGAACTAATTGCTGTCGGAGATACGACAAGATAAAGTAACAATTCTTCTCTTGGTTGAGGCTTTGTAAGCAAGGATGCCGAGCTGAGATATTGCTTCAGCTCCTCAAATACTTTCTGACACTCAATCGTCCATTGAAAATCCCTCGGTTGTTTGAGGGTTTGGAAAAAAAACAAACATCTTTCAACCAATCTAAAGACGAAACAATTGAGTGAAGCAATCCTTCCAATGAGGCGCTGGACTTTTTTTACATTTCTTGGTGGAGACATTTCTAGGATCGCCTTAATCTTCTCCAGATTCGCCTCAATTCCTCGTCGGGGGACTATAAATCCGAGGAATTTTTTAGAGCCAACTCCAAAGGCATATTTCATGAGATTCAGCCGCATCTGGAATCGACGCAGGGTGTTGAAGATTTCTTGGAGGTCGGCTATATGATCCGGGATAGTTCGGCTTTTTACCAACATATCATCCACATAGACCTCCATGTTGTGATCAATTTGATCTTTTAATATCTTATTCATCAGTCGTTGATATGTTGCTCCGATATTCTTGAGCCCAAAGGGCATCATCCTGTAACAGTAGAGCCCAAAGTCAGTAATAAAGGCCATTTTCTCCTCGTCCTCAGGTGCCATCCGGATTTGATTATAGCCAAAGAAGGCATCTATGAAGTTGAAGAGCTCGTGCCCAGAAGTAGCATCAATCAATTGATCTATCTGAGGAAGAGGGTAGCTGTCCTTGGGGCAGGCTTTGTTCAGATCAGTGAAGTCGATGCACATGCGCCATTTTCCATTCGCCTTCTTGACTAGCACCATGTTGGCGAGCCAGTCGAGGTACATTGCTTCTCGGATGAAGCTGGCCTTGACCCACTTGTCTACTTCCTCAGCAATTGCTTTCTGACGCTCTGGGGCAAAGCTTCTCTTCTTCTGCTTTATAAGACGGAAGGTCGGATCCACCCCCAGATGGTGGGTCATCACCTCCGGATCAATACCAGACATATCTGCCGCCATCCAAGCAAATAGGTCCGCACTTTTTTACAAAAGAGCAATTAGACGAGCTTTGGTTATTTGATCTATAGACGACCCGATCTTTATAGTTTGATGGAAATTTTCTTTCCTCGGACGGTCAAGCATGTTCACCAGCCAGATCATCACGGGCATCCAAATCTATTGGGAGTTCAAGTTGGGGCACCGCCAGCTGTTCCTCCGCTTGTAGTTTAGCAGCAAAGCACTGTCGGGGCACGGCTTGATTGCCTCGGACTTGCCCCACTCTAGCCTCCATCGAAAACTTCATTATCAAGTGGTAACTCGATACAACTGCCTTCAGTGTTCCTAGACTTGGTCGGCCAAGTATTACATTGTAGGCTGACGGTAGGTTGAGCACAAGGAAATCGACATGGATGGTCACTTGCTTAGGTCTGGTTCCCACCGTAAGAGGCAGCCTTATAGTTCCCTCCGAAATTACCGAACTTTCGGAGAAACCTTGAATAAGAATATTGAATTTATTTAGTTGTTTTGGGATAAGCCCCATTGCAGTGAAAGCAGCAAAGTATAAAATGTCAACTGAATTTTCATTATCGATAAAAATGCAGTGTACATTGTAGTCAGCGATATTTGCAATAATAACCATGCATCATTATGCGAGGTTTGTACACCTTCAGCATCTTGTTCAATGAAGATTATTGGCTCCTCGAGCTGAGGCCTCTTCGCTGCATGCGGCTCCATCGAACCAGATGACCTCTTAGTTATGTGAATTTCACCTCGTAGGGGTCGATCTTCTGCTTCTGTCTGCCCCTCCGTCTGCGGTTGTGCTGGAGCTGGTTGAGGTTGAGGAGGCTGGCGCTGTTGCTACTGAGGAGGGGGACGTCTCCGCTGCTGCTACCCAGCCCTTGGAGGATATCAGTGTGGAGGATCTTGTCGTCGGATGAACCAATCCAGCCTCTCTTTTCGAATTAGACGCTCAATTTCTTCTTTGAGCTGGTTATAATCTTCAATATTGTGATCGTGGTCACGATGATAGAGGCAATACTTGTCCGGATCACGACATCCCAGATTTGCCCGCATCTTTGGAGGCGGAGGCAGCTCAGCTCGCACCTCCATCAGAATCTCTCTGCTTGAAGTATTCAAAGGAATGAGATCGCTAAATCGCCTCGGAAGTGAATGATTCCTCCTCGATGAAATATTCCTTCTCCTCGACGGAGACCTCGAATGGTGGTGATTTTCACTATTCCGCTTAGGCGAGCGAGCCCCGCTTTGCTCTTGACTCCCCATAATTAAGGCTACTCAGGTGGTTTCTTTCGCTAGAGAATCTTCCAATCGGGCGTATTTCTCCGCCTGAGCCAGCATCTTGGAAAAATTTCGAAGAAATGTCTTCAACAGCGACTTTTTAAAGTCACCCATTAATAACCCATCTTTCAGGACGGACATTGCAATCGAATGATCCGAGTCATGGACTTCCAATATAGCTTTGTTGAACCGAGCTACGTAAGACTGGATGGACTCGCCCTCCTTTTGCTTGATGGTCTGGAGGTAGTCCGAGTGCTTCTGCTGTAGCCGGTTGGTGATGAAATAGGCAGCGAAGGCCTGGCTCAACTGTCGAAAAGAGTAAATAGAGGCCGACTTCAGACTGGAATATCAATATCGAGCCGCTCCCTTCAAAGTGGAGGGAAAGGCTTGGATCAGAATAGTGTCAAAGGCATCCTGGAGAAGCATGACTACTCGGAAGCAGTGGACATGATCGACGGGGTCTGTGGTCCTGTCGTAGCTCTCCAGCTGTGGAACCTTAAAGTTTGGTGGGATTGGCTCCTGGAGAATACTCGCCACAAAAGGCGGTTCAGAATCAAATCCGTCAGATGGTGTCAATGGATTGTTGCAAATCTGTTGGATCCTTCGATCCATCTCTTGAAGTCTTCACTCGACTTCCACATCTCGATTGGTATGCGCTTCAGAGCATGGAGATCTCCAATCGGGGGTTGAATCATGCCCCAACTGAGGACTCGAAGACCGCCGTCTCCTTGATTCTTGGGTCCGATATGCCACCAGCCACTGGGCCGGAGGGATTTGAGCTTGACTCACCGACTGGGATACCGATGGAGGTTGAATCGCTGTCTGAATAATAGCTGTGAGTTGCTGTATCTACTGAAAAAGTTGAACTGTTCCGCGATCACCGCCGTGGGTTGCTGTACCGATGCGAAAACTTCTGTCACCGTCGGAGGTACAGGGGCAGGATGATTTATTTCATTCTACACCTGCCGGGAAGCAAAGGCGCCGACTCACCAGGAAGAAGTCCTGCGCAGAGCCATCATCAAGAATTTCTAACTTATCTGCTTCTTTTACAAGACCAAAGATTCAGCCCTTCCTATATCTATTACGGCTTGTTTCTGGTTGACGCCAAAAAATGAAGAAACACTATACTGGAGTAACTTGCAAAAAAGTCCGAGCCAAAGGATTGTGCTCCGACGAGGATCTTCCGATACTCAAGTCAGAATGCGCAAACAGAGAAGCAGAATTTTGAGCTTGATGAAAATGGATTACTTATCTGAATCTTCGGAGTTTGAGTATTTATAGATAAGATGGCTGTGTAATCGTTTTTGAAAGACAGACTGGCCAAATCTGGCATGCTTATTTGGTTGCGATTCTTCGGATCAGACGGTTATACCGGCATGATTCTCCGAATCAGGCGATTGCATCCAAATAAGAATGATAGCTGTTGTCAGTTGGTGCCTGTCTTTTTAATCCTGAGCTTGGTCGGTCTGCTTTCAAAGAAAGATCAGAAAGTATGGTGTGCCGACTAAGAGTTGGAACTGATAGTTTTTCGACCAAGACTCGATTAAATGGGTTGATCCGGAAGTTTAGTCGACCTGTAGTTGTTATGCTAACCAGAGATTGTCCCGATATGCAAATCGAATGAGGATCGGATGCGACAGGAGATCGACCAATCCTTTTAGATCAGAAGTCAGATCAAGAACATGCGGACGAGGGGTCGGAGAGAATAGCCTCCAACCAAGGGTCGGGACATACATTTGTCCTGACTAAAGGTCAGGCAAACCTCAACAATTAGGCCGTCGAAGAGGTGCCGATATGGATCTGATGGGTCGTAATGGGCTTAAGTCTCCATACATCACCAACCCATTCCAAATTACTCCGAACAGTATGATACGCTTGCAACTTCTGAAATCGAAATTCTCCTTGAAATCTTCATGTAGTTAGGTATATCAATCAGTATTTAACTCTTTAACTCTTTAACATAAGACAAATTTCCATTCCCTATTGGTCCATTAAACATATGAAGGTAAATATCTTCCCTTTTGCTTCCCTTTAATGCATGATCTAAAACCTAATCTCTGCCCATCAATGGTGTGTAGTTTAATTAGCATATAATGCACAAAAATTTGACGTAGGGATGGCAATCGGGTCGGGTCGGGTCAGATACAGGTTGGGTCAGAAAACATTAAATCCGAATCCGACCTATTTATTAAATAGGTTAGAATCTACAACCCGAACCTGCTATATTTAATAGAGAGATAATCTGATCCAACCTATTTAACCTATTTAATAAATGAATAATTTATTAAACCGATCTGATCCAGTCTGATCCGTTTCACTGACCTGTTTGCCTCCTCTTTTGTTGCTTCCAAAAACCCTTTTCGATAGGTGATCCGGTGTTGCACGATGAAGCTGAGCCGCCGGAGGAAGTAGAGAGTGGGCCGGAGTTGGCTGGGGATGCTGGAGACAAGAAGGGTAATGGCACTGCGGATGTCGGTGGAAGGGATGGTGGTGGGGCCAAGGAGGAAGATGACAACGTTCTTGCCATGATGGGTTCCCCAGCAAAAAGCACTGCAGTGCTGCATCCCACTTCGCCACCATCTGTCGCACCATCTCATCATCAGCGCAATGCCTCGCCACCCACCGTATCTCGCTTGCCACCACCCCCCTCATTATGATGCCAGAAATTCACCACCATTTGGAATGTCGTCATCGCCTCCGAGCTCTAGTAGGTGCTTCCGCCCCTGCATCACTAATCGCCACGGAACATCATCGCCGCATCCATCCTCTCTCCGTTTGTCTTAGTTATTCTTGGACTTTTTCTCTCATTCTCGAACTCTTTCTACTCTCTATTCTAAAGCAATGGGAAAGAAAAGGATAAAGAAACTTTTTTTTATCTCGTGAACTCTCTTTTCTCTTTCTTCCGATGGGAAAGTAAAGAATAAAAAATAATTTTTTCTTCCATTATCCGAACTCTCGTCTCTTCTGATATGATATGATATAATAAAAGAGTAAAGAATAAAAAAAATACTTTTTTGAAATTTGAAGGACTTGGAAGAGTCCCAAGTTAATGCATCATGCAAGTAGAGGGATTAGTTGGCCGTGTGGGCTTTGTTTTGATTTTAATTTTTTTGATTCTACATGTGGACGATGGTGGTTGATTTCAAATTTAAAATAACAACCCATCATCTCAGGCCATCATCTCAGAATGAGGATTATTTTAAATAAAATATATATTGATGGATATCCAACTCGATCCGACCCATTTAATAAACGGATTAAATGAGTTAAACAGGTCAGAAGGTCAGAACCCAAATCTGACCCAAATATCTAAATGGATTAAACAGATCGATCCGTTTACAACCCAAACTCATTTAATCCAAACCCAAATCTGTTTAAGACAGATTGAATATGGATCGGATTGACGGATCGGATCGTATTTTGCCACTCCTAATTTGATACCATAGTCATAGCTACAACGGTAGTTCCAATTCTCCATCATCTTATTCATTGCATAGCTACAACGGTAGTTCCAATTCTCCATCATCTTATTCATTGCAGTCGACATTGGATTACATGAGCATCTGGTCATATATAGGCTTGCAACTTTTGAGATTGAAATTCTCCTTGAAATCTTCATGTAGTTAGGTATATCAATCAATATTTATGGTGCTATAAATATCATTAACAAGGAAGTGGAGCACTCAACTGTTGAGAACACTATGTCCAGCTACTCTAAGGATTAGATTAGGTACAAATGTCTCTACCATTATTTGCATTTATATGGTAGGATTCAAGGATCATCTATGATTACATAGATGACTCTAGAAACACATTAATCCCCTCTTGAAGCCTCAAGATCAACTTCGTTTTTATAACCACCCTCCTTGCCTCAGACTATCTCATTCGAGATAATAACTATGAAGATCAATCACCATCCATTAACCATTTATCATTCCCCTGTCCATCCATTAACCATTACTGATTTGCACTTCCACATTGACCCCAACCCAACCCTACATGGAATGATAAGCTCGCATTCTTTAAGCACATAACAAAAGACACACTCTCCAATTGCCTAAAATCTCCAATTTTGGTGGTTACATTATACATACAAAAGCAGATGAATGATGTACATTGTTGCTGCAAGACTCTGGTTTGAGGCAGATGTGGCTGAAGTTGGACTCCTTCTAGCCTGAAAACTTGACACCAACCCGGGGGATGGGACGTCACAGCGAACCTGCAAGAGACTCTTGCTAAGGTTTCTTCAATTGAGGACCCTCCGATGCTTAAGTTAGCCGAAGCTTGAGTACAAAATGGAAAAATGAATGCAAAAGATCCAAGTGAGAGCACGAGGATGTTCTCTGAAATTGAGCTTATTTGAGGGCCTCCTTGTTACCTCTTTATAAAGGTGGCAAAGTACAATCCGACCTACCAATCCGATCCGTGTTCGACTCGTCTTAAACAGGTTTGGATTTGGACTAAACAAATTCAGATCATAAATAGATCAATCTGTTTAACCCATTTAGATATTTGGATCAGATTTGGATTCTGACCTTCTGACCAGTTTAACCTATTTAACCCATTTATTAAATAGGTCAGATCGGATTGGATATTATCAATATATGTTTCATTTAAAATAATCCACATTTTGAGATAATGGATTAAGATGATGAGCTGTTATTTTAAAATTTGAAACCAAACGCCACCGCCCACATGCGAAATCGAAAAAAATAAAACCAAAATAAAGCCTGTGTGGCCAACTAATCCTCTGCCTACATGATGCATTGATTTGGGACTCATTCCAAGTCAATCAAATTACAAAAAAATATTTTTTTTATTCTTTACTCTTCCATCATATCATATTATATCATATTAGAAGAGAGAAGAGAGATTCGAACAATAGGAGAAAAAAAATTATTTTTTTTCTTTACTTTTTCATCAGAAGAGAGAGAAAAGAAAGTTCATGAGATAAAAAAAATTTCTTTATCCTTTTTTTCCCATTGCTTTAGAAGAGAGAGAAAAGAAAGTTCGAGAACGAGAGAAAAAATCCGAGAATGGCTGAGAGAAGAGAGAGGATGGACACAGCAACGATGTTCCATCGCGATTGGTGATGCAGGCGTGGAAGCACCTATTGGAGTCTGAAGGCGATGACAACATTTCGGATGGTGGTGACTACAGGCATCACGATGAGGAGGGAGGTGGCGGCAAGCGAGATGCGGGGGGCGATGTGGCTGTTGCACCGACAACGAGATGGTGCAATGGATGGTGGAGTGGGATGCAGCACTATGGTGCTACTTGCTAGGGAACCCATCATGGCAAGGACACCGTCATCTTCCTTCTTGACCCCACCATCGTCCCTTCCACCGACATCCATAAGGCTATCACCCTCACTGTCCCAGCATCCCCAGCCAACTCCAGCCCACTCTCTACTTCTTTCGGCGGCTCAGCTTCATCAGGCAGCATCGGATCACCTGTCGAAAGGGATTTTTACAAGCGATAAGAGAGGAGGCAAACAGGTCAGTGAAATGGATCGAATCGAGTCAGATCGATTTAATAAATTATTCGTTTGTTAAATAGCTTAAACAAGTCAGATCAGATTATCTGTCTATTAAATATAGCAGATTTAGGTTATAGATTCTGACCTATTTAATAAACAGATTGGATTTAGGTTTAATATTTTCTGACTCAATTAGTATCTGATCCGACTCACTTATTACATACCCAACCCTATTGCCATTCCTATCTCTTTATATAGAGATGGTATGATAGGTTGTCATGTTGGAATCTAGTAGGTCATTTGGTCCTAATCTCTTAGGTTGTTAGGCCACAATCTGACAAACCGTTAAAATGAGGAATCAGCCCACTAACCCGATGGTCAAGATTGTTAGTCATGGGTGTCAAATGCGGATTGTGTTCATGTTTCACTAGGAGATTCCACAGATCTCCCACGTGGATGAATACTCCGACGTCCCGAGGTCAGTGCTGAGCTGAGATTCTTTCTTGAGTTAGCACCTGTATAGGTTGTCGGGCTATGTTCATCATCATTGGTAGGATCCCGATCTCGAGGTTGGTAAATGTCCGCTTAGGAGGTCGGATAGAAGCTGACAACGTACGGTTGCTTCACTGTGATTCTTTGGATTTTCCTTTGGTCTTTGAGGCTGCCCCATCAGCGAGTGCTTGGTTGTAATCTGAGGAATGGATGTCGGATTGGGCAGTAGATAAACTCCACAATATACGCCATCTGAGGCTGGCCAAGATGATGTTAGAAGTTCTGCCCCACAAAGTATGTTAAACTTTAAACCATACATGAATCTCTCCTCCTTTTTTTTCCCTTTTTTTTGATGAAAATAACCATACATGAATCTCAACCTCTGCACTAAGGGGAAGCACAAGGTTTGTAATATTGTAAGACAAACTGACATTTGGCAGCCTTGACAAGGCACAAAATGCAAACAGAATTCTCCATTTAACATATTCAACTCTCCTTCATCTTACCCTAATAGAGGAAAACCCTTCTCTTTTTTCTTGTACCACGCTCTTTCTTCCTATGCCCACACAAATCCTAGCCTTGACTTCCCAAATTATGTGCAGGGTGATCCGATTGCTATATGCACTACAAAAACCTTACCGAAGCCATGGGTAACATGTTGTTTACCAAAAAAGACCTATGAAAATTTATACAAACTCAGGAAAACAATTACACACAAGTTATGAATATCCATAAGATTAACAAGTTTTGAGCTAAAATTCGATAAAGGGCTTGACTATCATCATCAGAAAGCAAGAAAGCAATAACTGTAAGAGGCAATTCATTCTGTGATCCTAAAGAAAACAAACTATTCTTTTTACTTAACTAAGAACCAAAGAGATGTGGCTGAAGGCTTACCTTACACATCGGCGCAACAAGAATCACTCCATCCCATTCTTTCGGTTGCTTCAAGTGAACCTTAAGAGCTACGGCCCCTCCCATCGACTGTCCCAGCAGAAAATGCGGCAGTTCCCTCGCCTCCTTCATCGCTGAACATTTACCAAACCATCATCACCGCAATATAACATTTTTGCCAGCAGCAACCCCGAATCGATTGCACTACATTTGCTCGCAAAACGACCAAATTCTAACCAATACTCATCCAAAACCAAACGATCATAAAATTGAGCCTGACAAGCAAATTAAATCAAAACAATCAAAAAAACCACCTCTGATGTGTGTGTACTGCTCGATGACATGGTCCACCATTCCGTCAAAGCTGGGGATGTAGCCGTGCAAACCTTGGGAGAGTCCGAAGCCCGGGTAGTCCATGGCGTAGACCGCATACCCGGAAGCGGCTATCATCTTGGCAATGCCTGTAATTGTATAATTGATCTTAAGTCAAAGGAGTTAGAGAGAGATTAAAGTGTTGGAGATTTATGTGGAGTGAGACCTGCCTTCGAAGAAGAAGGTACAGGTGTCGCCGTAGCCGTGGCAGAAGAAGAGGGCGGCCTTGGTGGACACGCCGGGGCTTGGCAACCATCTCTTCCAGAAGACCTCCACCCCCTTGGAGTTAACCTGGTACCTCTGTGGAGGAATCGAGTCGAGCACGTGTCAGCTACGGATTCGACCAAAAAGCTGAAACCTATTAATTGCTTTGCAGTGAGTTGCAGGAGGCCGCTCCCGGAAAGGGGGCCAGTGTAATAAATAATAAAAAGAAATTGCACTGAAAAGCCAGTGGACTGGTGGAGAAACGCAGTTCCGTTAAAGTTAAAGCCTGCTCACCTCCTCCGTTTGGATTCCCTTCGGAGCTATCTGCAGTTATATAATTTAAGAAAAACGAAAAAAAAAAAGGAAACAAATGAGAAGGGGAGAAATTTTTTATTCAGACAAAAAAAAAATCAATGATATCTAAGTAACAAACAATAGTGTTTATGAATCAACTTTTGGCAGATTCGAGCTCAATGGAAGCACTCCTGCGACCGGATCGTACTCCGGCCATCAAGACGTACCATAAGAACGGTTGCAAGATCTATGAATGAATAGGACGGTGGGGAAGGGGGGTACGGGAGCTACCAACCTTGAAGAGGAAGTGGTCGAGGCGCTGCTGGACATCGAGGAAGGCGGCGCGGAGTTGCCTCCGGGCGGGGGCGAAGTCCTTGTTCTGAGCCGCCAGCGAGTTCAGCTCCTCGCCCACCCCTTCGATCGCCTTCCGCGCGGCCACGGGCATCAGAGCCCTCCTCGCTGTCCCTCCTTTGGCCCCGCCCAGATCCGGCATCCGGAGCCGTTGGATCGGAGACCTTTGGGGCTTCTCCGAGGGTTGTCGTCTCTGGACGAATCGGTGGTGCAGTCTAAGAGAGAGCGCCATATGATGAGTGAGCTCCAACGGAAGAGGGATTGGTTTTCCTTCAGATCGGAGCTCTTAGAGACTACTACGGCTCCACTTCCACGGAATATAAACTAGTTTCTCGCTCCGTCCGAGATCGTGCAGCGCGAGGGAAGCGGGTCAACCGTTCAGTAGGCGACGGAAATCTTTTAGTCGTCCCCAATTTAATTGGGACCCACAATGCCCTGTTACTTCACATGAGTTACAGAGGTGGGGTGCGGAGGGTCTAATTATTACTCGTCCAGGTCCCATGGACCGCACCAAATCCCACGGTGCATAACACGCCACATTTTTCTCCAATTCGCCTGGAAGAAATTTTTGGTTCAGTAAAAATACGCCGTCCAGTCTCATTGGACCAAATAACCTTCGCTTCTCAATATATATTTAATATTTATAATTTTATTTTTTTATTTAAAATTTTAAAAAATAATTTTTTAAAAAAAATTATGATACCCCACGACTATAATATGATATCCTACAATAAAATGAAGATTTTTTTTGCAATAAAAAATCATAATTTTTCTTTAAAAATTATAAAGAAAAAAAAATTTTATCATTAAAAATTTATAAAATTTTTAAATGATAAAACTGTCCCTCTCTTACGATATTTTGTAGTCAAATTATGACTTACTATTGTACAAAAAATTATAATTTGACCATAGAATGACATACTATAGTCACAGGATATCATAGTTTTTTCATAATGAGAAAGATATTTTTGTCATTCAAAATTTTAAATGAAAAAGTAAAACTGCAGGCATTAAATGTGCATTGAAAAATAGGAGCTACATGGCCCAATAAAATGGGACAGTGCATTTTTACTGCACCGCATGCGGTGCACAAAGAATTATTCATGCTGCTAGGTCTGCTCGGATCACTTGGGCTTGGTCCATGCAATAATTTCTTGTATGGAGGCGGACAGTCTTAGGGTGCAATCAAGCCGAGTCGAGTAGTTAGAATTTCGAGCTTAACTCGACTCAAAATACTTAGGTTCGAAATTTGGTTTGAGTTCGACTGAGCCTCAATATCCCAAGCTCGAACTCGATTCAATAAAAAATAGATAAAACTCAAGATCAACTCGATTCGATTCGAATATGAACTGAGCCATACTTGAGCTCGAGTTCAAACTCAAAATTAAATTTAATCTACTAATAATATATATTATAAATAAAAATAATATTATTAAATAATATATATATATATATAATTTGAGTAGGCTTGCGAGCTTTCTAGTCGAGTATCTTGCTACTCAAGCTCGACTCTACTACTCGAGTTCGATAATAATCGAGTCAAATTAAGCTCAGACTCGAGTCGAGCTCGAGTAACTCACGAGCAGTTCGACTCGTTTGTAACCTTAGTAGGCACTAATGGTGTATGAACTAAGCAATATTCCATTCCCATCTAGCATCGAGGAAGAGGTTTTGCGGGCACCAAACAACAAAATGTAGGCTTGCTTCCCTCCTAGTCCTCCTCCTCCCTCTTCTTCTTTTCTTTTTCTTCTTTTATTTTCCATGACGTTTCTTTGGCTTCCACATTTTCTCAAAAATCAAACATATTTGAGTCATCAATCCATGATTAAAAAAAAATTGTATTCTTTTTCTTTCTTATGTTTAGAATATATTTTATATAAATACATACTATATGATCCGATAATATATACCAAATAAATTGATCATCTAATAAGCTAATATATATCTCTAAATAAATCAATATATAATTTTTAAAATATAATGTTCACTAGCATATAGTATACATTTTGATGATACGTATTTAACAAATTAGTTATGTAATAACTCAATACACATCTCAAAATAAATTAATATATAATTTTTAAAATATTATGTTTACTAATATATATTACATGACTGGATGATATATATTCGTCAATCTCTTGACACATACTCAAGCTTTTTTAATATATACTCAGTAATGATCTAATATATATCTTCAAATAAAAATATATTTTTAAAAATATGTATCAATTATCTGAAGATGTGTATTGAATCATTACTAGATATGCATTAAATAAACTTGTGATATGCATCACGAAATTAACAAATGCATATTATCCGGCCAAATAGTATAGACCGATGAATATAATGTTTTGAAAATAATATATTAATTTATTTAGAGGTGTAATTAAATTACTAGATTACTGATATTCTAAGTATGTATCATCTAGTCATATACTGTATATTAATGAACACTATATTCTAAAAATTATGTATTGATTTTTTTAAATATATGTATTGGCTTATTATATTATTAATTTGCTTGATGTATATTATCTAATTATATAATATGTACTGATAAAAAGCATATATTGAAAATAAGAAAGAAAGAGGATGCCACATGTGATTTTCTTTTTTTTATTATTTTTTGATCATAAAACTAATGACTTTGTTAGTCGAAAAGTCTGACTTTTAAGCTCCTATTTTAAGATGGGTATCAGAGAAAACTTGGTAAAAAGGAAAGTCCCTCCTATATCTTATTTTTTGGTGCCCTTCTTTTGATGATTTTTGTTCAAAGGTGCTGGCTACATCCTTTGCAATCAAAGAATGATTGTTCATTTTTTTGCAAATTATTGGTTAGAACTATTCTATTATATAGATTTTATATCATCTAATAAAATATTACCACATTATTCAATCAAATTAAAAATTAATAAAAATTAAAGATGACTAATCATAATTAATTATATATTTTATTTATATTTATATTTTTTAATTAAATAAAATTTTAAATTTTAAATTATTGAATGATATAAAAAAATTTTATTATATGGCCCAATCAATAATTTCTTTGCCAATTATTAGATGATCCCTCGTACAGCTCTCAAAACAATCCAATACACTCTGCCTTCACAGGCCTTGCACCATCCAATGGTGCATACTGCAATAAAAAAAATAGCATCTTTTTTTTTATGCGAAAAGATGCAACTTGAACCCTAAGAAAGAAGGTGCCCATAGTACCAAGCACCACAAGCATGGTATCATAATTTATAGAGTAAATTATCTTGACCTCTCTCGAGATTTGGATAATTACATAATTCCATCCAACATTTCAAAAATATACATATGACCCCCTGATCAAATATAAAAAATTAAAATTAAAAAAATAAAAAAAATTATAAGATATTTTAATACTCAAATAAATTGGATAGTGATGATATTAGTAAAAATTATCAAATAGATTGGCAATTTATTTCATAGAAAAATATTCATAGGGGATTATGTCATGTATATAGCAAAAATTTAGTAGAATATATATTTCCAAAATATTGGATGAAAATCTGTAATTACTTCAAACTTCAAGAAAAGTCATTGTAATTTATCCTATAAAGTTGTACGTAAAATATCTATTAGGTATTACTAATAAAAAATTAAATTTTTAAGTGATGAGCTAGTTTATATTGGTAGCATGAAAATAAAATCAATTTGCAGATCAATTCTGATAATCTTGTAAATGAGAAGACCGACAAAAATATGATTAGGTAGATTTTTTGAAAATATGTCCAAATTTACATACGCTTCAATGTTTGTTGATCACTTTCTAAGGGTTTTCTAATGGTGATGTCATGCTCGGGTTGGGCCTACAAATGCTTGCTACAAACAATTAGCTCCAACTCATAAGATCAAAAAGTGATCGGATGAGTTGGCAATTCTTTCGGCGGATGCTTCAAAAGTTTGATTTTCAGAGGAGATGGATTGACTAGATCATGAACTGTGTGGAGGTCCCGAGCTTTGCTATTCTGATCAATGGTGTCTTGACGGAGTACTTCTATTCTTTCAGTCGATCTCCACTAAGGTTGCCCTCTTTCTTTTTATTTATTTATTTTATATGCTGATGTCTTGTCCCAAGTACCGAGGGCATCAACTACTCTCACACATCTTTTTTGTACATTACTGCCTCCTCATTGGACAGGCTTCCATTCAGAATGTAGGGTGTTTTGCATCCATTGTCGAGGTATACTATCGGGTCTCAGGCCAGCTGGTGAACCTACAAAAATCCACTGTTACTTTCAATCCCAGGATGAAGATCTAGATGAAGCATGCAATTTGGGAGAGGCTGGGGATCCAGGAGCAGACTGGGATCTTAACCTATCTGGGTGTTCCCATTATGGGGCGTTGACCTCTTTGTGCTAAGTGCAGATTTATGGAGTAGCGGATCCAGGATCACCTTGAGGGGTGGCAAGCTAGAGCTCTCTCCATGATGAGCAGGATGATTCTTATGAGATCAGTGCTCAGCTCCATCCCAGTGAATCTGCTTGCAAATACTATTGTGCCAACTTCTTGTCTCTGAGGGCTTGAAAAGTGGTTCCAAAGCTTCTTGTGGGGGTTAGAGTATGATGGTCGTGGGGTCCATATGCTATCCTGAAAGACGATCTGCCAGCTTATGAGGGATGTGTTGTGAATGAGTAGTGCTCCCAAGCCTTGGGAGGCCATGACAGGAGTCATGATGATGATTTCGGGAGGCTAGGACTGATTTGAATCTTAGGGCTAGGACGGGAGTGGTCCTAGGGTGGATTTATCCATGAGCTCGAGGTTCAGGCAACGAGGACTTCGAGGAGCTTGGTTGGAGCTCCGAAGCTTGAAGATACAAGGTGGAGTGAAGAACCAAAACCAAGGTTGAAGACTACAGAGAATTGTAGGTTTCAAGAAACTGGGTCAACCAAGTCACAGAGGAACAGAAAACAGGCTCTCTGGAGATCTGGCTGTTAGGAAACAAGCAGTTAAAAGCATGTAATTTTTTTTATAGTAGAAGTAGTAAATTAAACTATTTAACTTCCTATACATGCTTTAGATCAGATCTAAACTACCTTTCTAAGAATATATGATATGAAAATAATACATAAAAAAAATCTGATTTAATATTAAAGACTGCATCGATCGTATCGATGCCCTGAATCAGATCTAACGGTTAGATCTGATCTGATAAGTTCAGAATTCATTACCTGATCATGGATCGACGATCATCATAGTTGATGAATATAGTAGGAGGTCTTTCCTGATGTCAAGCAGCCGCACAGTACATCCGGCCTCTACAGGTAGTCCACTCGAAGCTCCGAATAGATCGTCCTTCTCGAGAGTGCTAGCTCATGATGAAGGCTCTAGATGACTGATGGAGACTCTTTTTTTTAGATCGAACGTACTCCTCCAAATCAAAAGATGGAGCTTGTCAAGGAGGAGATGGTGTGGAAGAAGAAGAATAAAATTCTTTTTGTTTTTCTCTCTCAAAAAATTGAAACTAAGAAATCCTAGAAGCCTACTCTAGATCTCACACCCCAAAAAGGAACCTTCTTTCTCTTTTCCTCACGCATGGATAAGCACCCTTTCTATGCCCTCTCTGAGGTTCTCTCACGCTAAAAGTGATCTAATGAGGCATACAAAAAAATCACCCCTTCTTAAAGTGGTGTCCCATCAAGATAAGGATAGAGTTTGGGTAGTTTGGTTCAGGTTCAAACAGGATTTGATCTTATCATAAATTCAAATCAGATTTAAACTCAATTTTGAACCAAACTCAATCTACATCTAAGAGACTCAGAAAGGGTAGCAAAAACACTTAGATTGGCATAGAAAACCCACACAACAAATCATTTATGCGTGAGAAAGAAGGCTAGTTAGTGGCAAGGAAGAGTCCCATAAAACTTAGACTCTTGGTTTCAATCTGATTTCAAAATAATTTGAAGTCAAATTTGAACCAATGAAATTCTAATTCAAAAGGGATCAGAAGAAGGCATCACACACTTTTCGGATGCAAAAAATTCCATGTGAAAACTCCTTTCACGCATGAAGAAAAGATGGATGCAGGTAGGATGGCGCAAGGGGTGTTTTCATTCCATTTGAATTCGAATTCGAATTCATTTCTAATTAGATTCTTGACCCAAAAAAATTAGATTAGACTCAATTAAATTACTATATCTAATTAGATAATAAATATTTTCGATTAAATCTGAATTAAATCATAAATTAATCGAGCTTGAATCAGGATCGATCATCCTTAGCGATTAGATCATCTCATAACTTAATCGGATCATACCAAATTGAATCTAATTCAATTAAATTTAATCCAAACTTCAATGCTCAATCAAATTGAGTTAATTAATAATCTAATTACTAATCAATTCTCTTATAATTTATCAATAATTAATGAATTAATTTATTATAATTTTTACATAAGGTTAATCATCAATGGAATTGATGATTAAATTCTAGAATGATTCTTAATTATCGATCAGCCACATGATCAGTCGGAAACTTTTTTTAAATGTAACCCTATAGGTTTGAACCTAAGCCTTTAGTATGGGAACGAACTTTCTATACCAATCAAAGTGACCATCTAGCAATGGTACCCGACGTCCGGATAGATCGAAAAATTGCAAAGCATCATTCATGAACCTATTGACATATGGTTATCGTATAATTCATTTCTTTGATCTTAATGCTCAAGGTGACCTGGAGTTTAACTGTCAACCCCAGAATAGTCAGCCACATTGTGTCTCAACCTTTTAAATCCATCACATGGATTATCCTGACCAAAATTTTACTAAATTGAAACATACTGATGCACTAACTCCTACTTATTTGGAAGGATCAATTTTATTTTGACTTACACACCGAGTTTGTATGTACTTGACTGTATCCAAAATTTTTTTATCACTGAATTAGAAATTCAAGCAGTCTGCCACCAAAGCACAGTGAGTTGCTTACAAGTCACCGTAGTGATCTTAGATCGAAGGGACACTTATATCCATATCCTTTGCGAGCTTCTCTTGATAGCAGAGTGCTCAGTAGTTGGTCACGTTTAATAAAATATACTTCTACATCTCACTTATATGCCATACCAGTGTCTCTATACCTCTTGGTTACGAGGACAACCAACTCATATGACACACAATGATCTACACTCGATAAACGCTATCATCCTAGTAATGGCATATCATTTGGTCGTGTACTTATTTTAAGGACTAAACAATACATCCTCTTATATCGATTAAGATAGTCCTAAGGACTTAATCACAACAATTGGAGTTTATTAAGAAGATGTATACTATTTGTGATAAAAAAGTTAAATAATAATTTTATTAATTTATCAATTCATATGCATTTATATTGTTTAGCACAACCATCAACAGACTGACGATTGACTTTGGGACATAATTTTCAACAACTTCTACTTGACCTAAAGCCAATCAGTACAATATTGTATACCTATCTTTAGTTTATGGTCTTCGAACTCCTTAATACTGAGGGCTTTAGTAAATAGGTCAATCAAGCTCTCTTTTCTATCGATCTTCTGAAGCTCGATGTCATCTTGATCCACGATCTTCGGGATCAGATGGTAGCGGTATAAAATATGCTTAGTGTGCTGATGTGACTTCGATTCCTTTACTTGAGCAATGATGCCAGTACTGTCATAGTACAACAAAACAGAATCATCAAGGGAGAGTGCTACTCCAAGCTCGCTGATGAACTTTCGTAACCATACAGTTTCTTTTATAGTATTGGATGTTGCGATATATTCTACCTCATAAGTTGAGTCGGTCATGATGTGTTGCTTGAAATTTTTTCAGCAGATTGTTTCACTGTTCAGGGTATAGATGTAATCCGATGTGCTCTTACTGTCATCATGATCCGACTAAAAATTGAAGTCAGTAAACCCCACAAGTTTTAAGTCAGATTTTGTGTAAACAAGCCATTGATCCTTAGTATTTCTCAAATACTTAAGGATGATTTTTACAACCTTTCAATGATTCTCACCTGGATCAGAATAGTATTTGATCACTACTTCTAGTGAGCATGCTACATCTGATTTTGTACATGTTATAGCATACATTATAGAACCCACTATCGAAGCATATAGAATCTTGCTCATACGCTTCCTCTCTTGAGGAGTTATCGGACAATTTCTCTTTAAGAGAGTAATTTCATAGCCTATCGGGAGATAGCCTTTCTTAAAATTTTTCATACTGAATCATTTCAGCACGGTGTCGATATATAAAGACCAAGATAATCTAAGCATCCTCTTTGATCTATCTTGATAGATCTTCATCTCAAGGATGTAGGATGCTTCTCCTAAGTCCTTTATAGAGAACTGAGATGATAGCTAAATCTTTATTCCTTATAATACAGAATATCATTTTCAATTAAGAGAATATCATCCACATACAAAATAAGAAATACTATCACAAAATTGTTAATCCATTTATATATGTAGGGTTTTTCTCATTCTTAACGAAGTCATACGTTCGGACCACTTTATCAAAATATATGTTTCAACTCCTACTTGTTTGCTTCAATCCATAAATAGATCTCTAAAGTTTGCATACTTTAGAATTGTCTGTGGGTGTGAAATCTTCAGGTTGTATCATATACACCTCTTCTTTCAGCTCACCATTGAAGAAAGCTAATTTTACATCTATTTGCCAAATTTCATAGTCCAGATATGCAGCTATTGTAAGCATGATCTGAATAGATTTCAGCATTGCCACAGAGGAGAACGTCTCATTATAGTCAATACCATAATATTGACGATACCCCTTGATAACCAAATAGATTTTATTGGTCTCCATCTTGCCGTCTATGCCTCTCTTTTTCTTAAGATCCACTTACATCTTATGGATTTTATCCCTTCAGATGGGTCAACTAATATTCACACATCATTGATCTTCATAGACACCATTTTGAATTTCATGGCTTCAAGCTATTTATCGGAGTCAGATCTCTGCATTGCATCCATGTAGGAGATTGGATCCTCATTGTTCCCATCGAGTTCAATAGGATCCCCATTTCGGATCAAGAAATCATAGTATCAGTCTGGCGAGCATGATACTCTATCGGATCTCCTCAATGGTGCATCAATAACAGGTTCTGAATTTGATTCAATCAAATCAGATTCTGTGGATTCACTAGATTGTGTCGGTTCTTCTATCCGTCGAACTTCATCAAGCTCAATTTTAGAAAAACTAATTTCTTCACTAAGAAATTTTTTTCTAAAAAGTGTGCTTTATTGCTCACAAACACTTTCTGTTCATCAGCAAGATAGAAGTAATACCCTTTGGTTTCTTTAAGATACCCTACGAAGATACACTTGTCAAACTTAGGTCCTAATTTGTCTGTTTTTAAACATCTGACATAAGTTGGATACCCCCAAATCCTAAGATGTGAGAGTACTGATTTATACCCAATCCATATCTCATATGGTGTTTTAATCGCAGACTTACTTGAAACCCTATTAAGTATATAGCAAGCTGACTCGAGTGCATATCCACAAAATGAGATTGGTAGATTCGAAAACCCCATCATGGACCGAACTATGTCCAACAAGGTCGGATTCCTTCTTTTTGAGTTGCCATTATGCTATGGCATTCTAGGAGGAGTCCATTGCGAGAGAATTTCATTCTCTTCTAGATATGTCAAAAATTCATCGAAAAGATATTCACCTTCTCGATCAGATCGAAGAGTTTTAATACTCTTTTTAGTTTGTTTCTTTATCTCACTACAGAATCATTTAAATATTTTAAATAATTCAAACTTATTTTTTATCAAGTAGATATATTCATACCTAGATAGGTTATCTGTGAACGTAATAAAGTATTGATGCCCTCCTCTGGCACTTATGCTCATCGATCCACATATATCAGTATGTATAAGATCTAAAACATCACTGGCTCATTCACCTCTTCTAGTAAAAGATGGTTTGGTTATCTTTCCAAGTAGACAAGATTCACAGGTTGGTAATAATTCACAATCATTATCCTCAAAAATTCTCTCTCAGATTAACCTGTTCATCCTAATTTTGTTAATATGACCTAGCCTATAATACCAAAGATAGCCATCCGAGACATCATCTATCCTAGGGCATTCTTTCGATATATACATTATACTAGGCCATGATACAATGTAAATTTTATTGTTTAATTATCTATGCATTACAGTAATACCATTTAAAATGATATCACAAAAAAAAATTATTATAATTTCATAATTTTTTTTGGCCAGAAGGCCTATAAAAATTACATTCAATGACAAACTAGGATAATAATGATAATCACTAAGAACAATGATATGAGAATTGAATATAAGTTTGATGATTCCTAAAGCTAGAACTGGAACTGATCTTCCATCTCCAATGTTTAGGAATCTCTACCATCTTCAAATCTCTTACTGACTTGAAGTTCCTACATGAATTGTAAATGTTAATAGGACTGCCAGTATCTAATACCTAAGTCATTGTATCATAAATTGAGAAGTTGCAAAGAATTATCATATAATTACCTTGCTTAGCAATCGATTGCTTTTCTTCTTCTTCAGTCTTGTTGCCCAGCTATGCAACCCAAGAGGGGGGGGTGAATTGAGTTTTTAAAAATTTAAACTTAATTTACAACTATGAAGATTATTTAACAAGAGCAAGATAAGTATGGAGAGTATAATTTATGCAAGAGTAATAGTTGAATGCAAAATGTAAGAGAATAAAGAAGTTTAAAAGGAGAGCAATTAAGCACAATACAAACAAGAAGATTTATAGTGGTTCGGTGCTAACCTTGCACCTACATCCACTCCCCAAGCTCCTACTTGAGAATTCCAATCCACTAAACTGTATTCAACCTGAATACACTCGTCGAAACCTCCGACTCTAACTGTCCCAACTACAACACTTATTTCTCGGGTACAAGCTAACCCAATACAATCCGATTCAAGGTTCGGATCAATCTTCCCACATTTTGGAACTCTTCCAAAACAAAAATAATAACTCAAAAAGAGTATTATAGTTAATTACACAGAAATACAGATGAAGCTCCTTTAATGAGCGAATAAAGCTTTAAATACACTTTACACAATTAGAAGGAAGCTCTTTCAGATTTTCTCAAGGTGGTTGGAGACTTGAATGAGCACTTGAGGAGTTGGTGAACTTGAATTAAAAGCTTCTTGAACTCTTTAAGTGGGCTCTTGCTTAGGGTTGTAAAGAATGCTAGAAAAACCTTTTTCCAATCTCTCTCTTATTATTGATTCCCTCCTTTAAGTCCCTTTATATAACTTCAAATAATGGTGGAGAGTAATCTGGACTGAAATAGAGCCATTAGAGCATATTAAATGGGCATTAAATGTCATTGAAACGGATTAAAAACTACCGTTGCGAAATTTTCTGTCACAGGGGTCGACTTATAGGGTCGACTCATACTCATGGGTCGACTCATGGGGTCGACCTCTGTGAAAAAGAGCAGAAAATAACTGTTCTGTAATTTTGACCTGCAGAGCAGCAGAGGTCGACTCATAGGGTCGACTCATGCCAAGGGTCGACCCATGGGGTCGACTCACAGAGTGTGCCAGCCAAAATTTTTGCGTACCGTTCAACCCTTTAAGCCATAAGTTGACTCATGGGGTCGACTCAAAAATAGAAACCTGATTTTCTTACAAAATATACTTTCAAAAATATTGAAATTTCCTCCAATAGATTGCACGTCTTTTGTTCTTGCTCTTGAGGCTTCTGAATCAGGTCTTGATAAAATTATGATTTTGCCCCTAAAATGCAATAAGTCTTTTTTCAAGCCAAAATTATTAGTAATCCCCTCAAATACTTTGTAATCATCAAAATAATTCAAGAAGCAACAATCTTCTCCTTTTTGATGATGACAAAATACTTGAGCAAAAGTATATATAAAGCATTGAACATGAATTTCAAATTTATGAAGATGCATCACTTAAATATTATAGCCAAGTATTAGAACGAGATGCATCATAAGCAGTTTAAAGATAAATTTGAAATTTACTTATAAGTGCATTTGCCTGAAAAGAAAAAGCTGATTTTGATTCTTTGGCATATGACACATGTGCCCATTTGCTTATCAATTTACTCATTGCTCATTCTTTATTACTTATTTCTCAATCTTGATTTATTACTTAATGTTCAATCTTTATTGCTCTTATTGCTCATTCTCGATTTTGATTCTTTACTCCCCCTTTTTGGCAGCATCAATTGAGATTCTCCCTTTTTGACAGCATCAATTGGTATTCTCTCTATTCCATCAATTGATACCACAATTTACCTCTTTAGCTCCTTTCTTTGATTGCTTGTTTCTATTGTTTATTATTTTACTCCCCCTCAATATAGCAATTGTAAAAGGTATACCAATTTACTTATTTAGAGAATATTGCTATTCAAGTATTTAATAATTAAAAAAAATTCAATTTGATCATTTTCAGAGATATTCATTGAAAGTCAAAGTATGTATATATATATATATATATATATATTATATATATATATATATATATATATATATATCCAAAATTGACTGAATACATAGATGTTTCAATATATAAGTGTTAACTTAGAGTACAAAAGACATGGATAGAAACTATCCAAGAGTCAAATAGTCAACATTACATTACATGGCCCATAAGATAGATCCAAGACAAAAAACTGGAGAAAGGACAGACTACACTGGATCTAATAGATATCATGGCTGGACGGATCGGAGTCTGATGAATCAGAGATGGGGTGAGGAGATGAAGGATCATGTCCACAAGCTCGACCTCGACCGTGTCTGCCTCTGCCACGGGTAGAGGTGCCAGCACGAGTGGACGGGTGAGAAGATCCTGAAGGCTGAGAAGCAAAGGACTGTGCTACGAGTGAGAGTCTGATAGTATCCAGAAGGTTCAAGGCTCTCGAAACAGACTGTAGCAGGGCACTGAACTGAGTTGAAGCATATTCACTAGAGCCCCTAATCTCTCTCCTCAGAAAGTCAAAACCACTCTCTAAGACTCCTCGCAGTCTGCTGCCTCGCAGATAGGTCTGAGACCTCAGTGATGTCCTCATGTTGCTGTGGATGGGCTAGAGCTAACACTTGTCCCTGCAAGTCAAGTACTCTACCAGTCAGTCTCAATACACAATCCTTAAGTGCTCAATGCGTACTGATTCATATGAAATCATTTGAAAAATAGTGGAGATGTGGGGGATCAGTGTCTGATCAGATACATCGTGAGATGTTGATCCCTGAGCAAAATTGAAGTGCCCATCTGACGAGATAGTATAGAAGCTACACGCTGAGATATCATCTCTATCTGATCATCAGCCAATCTGATCTCAGAAGGATGTGCTCTGCTGTCCGGCTGCTGAACTGAAGCATGTCTCCTCGCAGACTCTGACGGGCCAGTCTCGTAATAAAAAATAAACTGAATATCTGGTGAAGCTGCTCTGTGATCACGGAGGGGTGAGGATGGTCCTTCCTCCTCTGCTCTGTCCTCAGCTCTCTCATCCACACCTTTTGTCCAACCACCATCAGTTTTGGGAAATTCCATGCGGTGCAAAGTATGACAGTTGATAGTGTCAGAGTGAAATAGCCTAGCTACTGCCTCTCCCTCAAAGCTAACTTCGAACCTCCTAAATACTAAAGTGAGAGCCATACCAAAAGCAAATGTGCCTTGGACCTATTCAAGGTCTCGCTCATAGCCTTAAACATCAATGCCAGAGGTTCAGGGGGTTTGAGTAATAACATGATACATAATAAGATGTCCGACCAGAGAGAAGATCATGTCTACCACTTCTAGAAAAAAATAACTTAGTTATCATGTGGTGCAATAGTCTCATCTCAATGGAAAGAATCTTTGTCTCTAATTTGTTCAGGCTTCCAGTGAAGGTTCTCCCTAGAATAATATTTATTCCTTCCTCTTTACTTGGGAGTTTCATGTTTGTGTACCCCTCACAAGGTAAATGAAGTATTTCTCCCAAAAGCATAGGATCTAGGCTAATGTCTACTCCCTTCACTGTGGATTTTACTGTTTCATTGCTATATCCCAAATTCAGATAAAATTCTCTAACAAGATCCACATAAATATTTTCTTTTAGAGAGCAGTAGAATTTTCAACCTTGGTCCTTAATTTTTGATCCGATAGAGAACCCTTCCTTTTCAAAAAATCTGAAATCAATGTTTTTGTCGGGCTCTACCTTTCTATCGGAGAGGGATACTTTACTAGGGCTGATTGGAGACCGGGTTGTAGCTGGAGCTGAAGCAGGAGTAGGGTTTGAAGCAGAAGTGGTCTCGGTTGCACACTTTTTTCCAACCCGCGAACTATTTCCTCCTCTGTGGAAGCTTCATCTTCAGAGCCATTTGCACAGGTAGGACTTGCACGAAACTTAGGAGAGCAAATTGAGGGAGAAATGAAAGGTTTTTAGTGAAAAGATAAGAATTTTGGAGAAGTTAAATTCCGGTTTGGAGAAAACGGGTAGAATCTAGGGTAAGCTCGAATCACTCCAAATGAAGAAGGAGAAAGGGAGGAACTTGGTTCCAAGAGGGCGATTTAGAGGTGAGAGACGGCGGGAGAGGGATCTTGAGGGAAAACTTGGATTTGAGGAAGAAGAGAGGAGACTTTTGGTTTGGTGGAAGGATGAAGGTGGAGAGTTGGATCAGCTCAAGGAGAGATTTCCAACAAAAAGAAGGTGCCCAAAGATTTAGTCAATATTACAAATTTACCCTAGGGTCGACTCATGGCACAGAGAAATTCAGAAAAATGATGAAACAATTTCGAAAAAATTTGAAAATTAGACGAAGGATGTTTACCCAAAAATTGATTATGAGAATGATAATTTTGAGATTTTGAGCTCAAAAGAAAAGGTGAGAATTAAGCTAAAAAATTTTTGGTGGTGATATCTTGAAATCAGAGAGATACTTAAGCAGATGGATCAAGGATTCCTAGTTCTCTCTTAATTTTATAAAATCTATCTTCACTTAAGGCCTTGGTAAAGATGTCGGCTAATTATTTTTCAGTACAAACATAGTCAAGAATTATGTCTTTATTTTGGACATATTTCTTATGAAATGATGTCTGATTTCAATATGTTTTGATCTAAATGTTGAATTGGATTTTTAATGAGATTTATAGCACTAGTGTTATCACATCTTATGGGAGTTTCATTAAGTTTGATATCAAAGTCTTTGAGTTGTTGCTTAATCCACAAGATTTGAGCACAACAACTTCCGGCTGCAATGTATTCGACCTCGGCCGTAGACAGTGCTATCGAATTTTGTTTCTTGCTAAACCAAGAGATTAGGTTAACTCAAAAAATTGGCAAGTTTCACTAGTACTTTTTCTATCTAATTTACATCCAGCAAAATCGACATCTGAATATCCTATTAAGTCAATTAGTGAGTCCTTAGAATACCATAATCCTAGAGTTTGTGTACTATTTAAATATCTAAGGATTCTTTTAACTGTATTCAAGTGTGATTCTTTTGGATTTGATTGAAAGTGAGCACATAGGCAAACACTAAACATAATATCAGGTCTACTAGCAGTTAAATATAATAGAAAAATAATCATGCCTCTATAAAATTTTAAGTCTACATTTTACCTTCTTCATCTTTGTCAAGCTTACATGTTGGGCTCATGGGTGTGCCAATTGTTTGGAGTTCTCCATTCCAAATCTTTTGAGTAATTCTCTTGTGTACTTGCTTTGGGTGATGGAGATTCTTTCCTTTGTTTGTTTGATTTGGAGTCTGAGGAAGAATGTAAGTTCTCCCATCATGCTCATCTCGAACTCCCCTGCATGAGCTTTGCAAAATCTTGAAAAGAGTTTCATTAGTAGACCAAAAATAATGTCATTGATATATATTTGTATAACTAATATATTATCTTGATTTCTTTTAATGAAAAGAGTTGTGTCTACATTTTCTCTTGAAAAATTATTATTGAGTAAAAATTTGCTTAGCCTTTCATACCAAGCCCTAGGTGCTTGTTTCAAACCATATAGAGCTTTATTTAATCTAAAAATATGATTAGAAAAAATATGATTTTCAAAACTTGAGGTTATTCTACATAAACTTTTCAGCAATATATCCATTTAAAAAAGTACTTTTGACATCCATTTAGAATAATTTAAATTTCATAAAGCAAGCATATGCAATAGAAGTCTAATTGCCTCTAATCTAGTAACAGATGCAAAGGTCTCATCAAAATCAATTCTTCTTCTTGATTATAACCTTTTGCAACCAATCTTGCTTTATTTCTTATTATATTTCCATGTTCATCCAATTTATTTCTATATACCCATTTTGTGCCAATATTGAATAGTTTTTAGGTCTTGATACTAAGGTCATACATTATTTCTTTCAAATTGATTAAGTTCTTCTTGCATTGCATTAATCCAATTATAATCTTTTTCAGCTTCGTCTATAGTTTTAGATTCAAGATGAGAGATAAAAGCAAAATGATTGAATGCATCTTTAAGTGAGGAATGAGTTCTTACACCATGTGTAGGATCACCAATGATTAGTTTCTTGGGGTGATTGTGATCATACCTCCATTCTTTGGGTAGATTATTTTACCTTGAGGTTGTTCTTGTCGTTCTTCACCTTTCTCATCTTGTTTGACTTCATGTTCTTCATCATCTTGAATTGTTGAATCTTTTAGAGTGATTTCCTTCATCCCTTCTATAAGAGATCTACATCATCAAAACCTTCATTCTTCTTTGAAGGAAGATCGTTAGTTTCATCAAAGACAACATGTATTGACTCCTCTACTACTAAGGTTCTTTTGTTGAAAACTCTAAAAGCTTTACTAGAGAGGAGTAACCAAGAAAAATGCTTCATCAGATTTTGTATCAAATTTTCTAATCTTTCTTTACCATTGTTTAACACAAAATATCGGCAACCAAAAATATGAAAATATGCAATGTTTGATTTTCTTCCTTTCCAAAGCTCATAGGGAGTTTTTTTTAAAATTTGTCTAATTAAAGTAGATTTAATATGTAACATTCTGTATTAATAGCTTCCGCCAAAAGTATCTTGGAAGGTTGCTTTCACATAGCATGTACGGTCATTTCTTCAAGGTTCTATTTTTTTTTCTACTACTTCATTTTGTTGGGTGTCCTAGGTGCCGAAAAGTTGTGGCCTATTCCTTTTTCATCACAAAATTTTTCAAAATCTTGATTTTCAAATTCGGTTCCATGATCACTTCGAATATTTTGAATTGAAAAACCTTTCTCCTTTGTGATTTTCGATAAAATTTAGAGAAAACTTGAAAATTTCATTCTTGTGTGCCAAAAAAAAATCCATGTAAAACGAGAAAAATATCAATAATTACAAAACCATATCATTTTCTCCTAGACTAGTAGTTCTAGTAGGTCCAAATAAATCCATGTCAATAATTCTAATGGCCTAAAAGTTGAAACAATATTTTTAGATTTGAAAAAACTCTTGTTTGTTTACCTAGTTGGCATGCATCACAAATTCTATCTTTTTCAAAGTTCAATTTGGGTAGACCAATAACCAATTCTTTCTTAATGAATTTTAAAAGTGAATGCATGCTAATATGTGCAAGCCTACGATGCCAAAGCCAACTAGTCTCATTAATCTTGGCATTCAAGGATACTAGACATTGCATGTTTATTTTGGATAGATCATTTAAATCTATCATATAAATATTACCATGTCTATGCCCAACAAATTTAATACCTTTATTAACAGGACTATTACAATGCAAATAGAAGATTCAAAAATAACTTTGTATCTTTATCACAAAATTGATGATGTTTAATAAATTATGGTTTAAACCATCTACTAATAAAATATTTTCAATATACTTGGAAGGAGTGATACCAATGTTACCTATACTGATGATCTTTCCTTTGTCATTGTCTCCAAAGGTGACCATCCCTCCATTTTTAGCATCAAGTGTGATGAATTAGGATTCATCACCAGTCATGTGTCTCAAGCATCCGCTATCAAGATATCATTTTCGATTTGCTCCTTGGGATGCGAGACACTCCTGCAAGCAAAAGTCAAGTTTTTACTTTAGGTACCCAAGTTTTCTTGGGTCCTTTTTGGTTAGTCACAATGGTTCCTTTTGGAACCATATTTTCTTTGCATTATGATTAATGGATTTGTTAAGAGACAAGTATATGACTTGTGATCTATTCTACCACATTTGAAGTAAGTAGTGTTTGAGAACTTGTTGTTTGAAGAGTTTACATAGATATTTTTTAGAAACTTTTGTTTCTTTAAGGGTTGTAACCAAGACCAGCCTTATTATAAACAACTTTTTGATTTTCAAGAATCATATTAAGTTTATTAGAACTTAAGGTAAATTTTTCAACTATTAGTTTTAGCTTACAATTTTCTTCTTTAAGTTCAGATTTTCTTGAAACAGGATAGATTTTTCATTTGAAATGCTCTCATTTTGTTTTAGTAAAGATTGATTCTTTGATTTTAACTTTTGTTCTTTACCCTAGCTTTTTTAGTTCATCAATTAAATCATAAAAAGCTTCATGAAGTTCTTCAAAGGTAAAGTCAATAGGAGTTGCAGAATTTACTCATTTTCATGTGCCATAAGGCACAAGTTGGCTTGTTCATTTGAGTCTTCTTCTTCGGAGCTTGACTATCACTTCCACTCCAAGTACCATCATGCCTTCTTCTTGTACTTCTTGGACCCTTCTTCAGTTGTGGCATTCAGACTTAAAATATCTCGGTTTATTGCATTCGTAGCAAATAAGGATTGGTCTTTATTCTTTTCTTTGTTATATTCTCCTTTTATGGGTGGCCTCTTCCTCATTCCTTATTTCTTTTTCCTCAAAAATTTCTTAAACTTCTAGTAATGAGAGCTATTTCTTCATCCTGCTCTTCATTTTCAGTATCATCAGTTTCTTCATCAAGTTGAGCCATGGATTTGAGGGCGATTGTCCTCTTCTTTTTGACTTCTTCTTCTTGATGTTGTTTCATGCTCAGCTCATGTGTCATCAGTGATCCTAGAAGCTCTTCTAAGGGTAGGATGTTCAGATCTTGGCTTCTTGGATAGCGGTCACTTTGACTTCTCAAGTTCTTAGTAAGACCTAAAAATCTTCCTCACGAGGTCACTATTAGAATAAGACTTATCAAGATTTTTTAAATCATTTATAATATCAGTAAAATGAGTAAATATTTCAGTTATAGATTCATCATGCTCATTTTAAAAAGTTCATATTTATGTACGAGCATGTTAATTTTAGATTCTTTCACTTGATTAGTTCCTTCATGAGTTACTTCTAATCTATCCCATATTTTCTTAGCAGACATGCATGTTGAAATACGATTGAATTCATTAGCATCTAGGACACAATACAAAATATTCATGGCTTTAGCATTTAGTTGAGCCATTTTCTTATCAACCTCATCCCATTCTTTTTCAGATTTGGTTGATTCCACACCATCAATAATTTTAGTGGGTGTGTGTGGTCCGTTTACTATGATACTTCACATATCATAGTCAAGTGCTTGAATGAAATTTTCATCTGAGCTTTCAATAGGTATAGTTTGACCCATTGAAAAGTGAAGGTCGGTTAGTGGACTGCCCCTCGGCTAGAGAAGTGCCAACTTGAGTTGCCATAGATCTTTAGCTCTTTGATGGTTAAATCAAAGTAGGGCTAGAGCACCGAGCTCTGATACCACTTGTTGCCCAGCTATGCAATCCAAGAGGGGGGGGTGAATTGAGTTTTTAAAAATTTAAACTTAATTTACAACTATGAAGATTATTTAATAAGAGCAAGATAAGTATGGAGAGTGTAATTTATGCAAGAGTAATAGTTGGATGCAAGAATGTAAGAGATAAAGAAGTTTAAAAGGAGAGCAATTAAGCACAACACAAACAAGAAGATTTATAGTGGTTAGGTGCCAACCTTGCACCTACATCCACTCCCCAAGCTCCTACTTGAGAATTTCAATCCACTAAACTGTATTCAACTGAATACACTCATCGAAACCTCCGACTCTAGCTATCCAAGCTAGAACACTTATTTTTTGGGTACAAGCCAACTCAATACAATCCGATTCAAGGTTCGGATCAACCTTCCCATGTTTAGAATCCTTCTAAACAAAACAATAACTCAAAAAGAGTATTACAGTTAATTGCACAGAAATACAGATGAAGCTCCTTTATGAGCAAATAAAGCTTTAAATACACTTACACAATTAGAAGGAAGCTCTTTCAGATTTTTTCAAGGTGGTTGGAGATTTGAATGACACTTGAGGAGTTGGTGAACTTGAATTAAAAGCTTCTTGAACTCTTTAAGTGGGCTCTTGCTAAGGGTTGAAAAGAATGCTTGAAGAATCTTTTTTCAATCTCTCTCTTCTTATTGATTTCCCTCCTTTAAGTCTCTTTATATAACTTCAAATAATGGTGGAGTAATCTGGGCTGAAATAGAGCGTTTAAGAGCATATTAAATGAGCATTAAAATACATTAAAAGGTTAAAAACTAGCCGTTGTGAAAATTTTTCCGTCACAGGGGTCGACTC
>NC_025998.2:19840167-19856288 GCF_000442705.2 Elaeis guineensis | reverse complement strand
AGACTTATTTTTTTATCAAGTAGATATATTCATACCTAGATAGGTTATCTGTGAACGTAATAAAGTATTGATGCCCTCCTCTGGCACTTATGCTCATCGATCCACATATATCAGTATGTATAAGATCAAAACATCACTGGCTCGTTCACCTCTTCTAGTAAAAGATGGTTTGGTTATCTTTCCAAGTAGACAAGATTCACAGGTTGGTAATAATTCACAATCATTATCCTCAAAAATTCTCTCTCAGATTAACCTGTTCATCCTAATTTTATTAATATGACCTAGCCTATAATACCAAAGATAGCCATCGAGACATCATCTATCCTAGGGCATTCTTTCGATATATAACATTATCTAGGCCATGATATAATGTAAATTTTATTGTTTAATTATCTATGCATTACAGTAATACCATTTAAAATGATATCACAAAAAAAAATATTATAATTTCATAATTTTTTTTGGCCAGAAGGCCTATAAAAATTACATTCAATGACAAACTAGGATAATAATGATAATCACTAAGAACAATGATATGAGAATTGAATATAAGTTTGATGATTCCTAAAGCTAGAACTGGAACTGATCTTCCATCTCCAATGTTTAGGAATCTCTACCATCTTCAAATCTCTTACTGACTTGAAGTTCCTACAATGAATTGTAAATGTTAATAGGACTCCAGTATCTAATACCTAAGTCATTGTATCATAATTGAGAAGTTGCAAGAATTATCATATAATTACCTTGCTTAGCAATCGATTGCTTTTTCTTCTTCTTCAGTCTTGTTGCCCCAACTATGCAACCAAGAGGGGGGGGTGAATTGAGTTTTTAAAAATTTAAACTTAATTTACAACTATGAAGATTATTTAACAAGAGCAAGATAAGTATGGAGAGTATAATTTATGCAAGAGTAATAGTTGAATGCAAAAATGTAAGAGAATAAAGAAGTTTAAAAGGAGAGCAATTAAGCACAATACAACAAGAAGATTTAATAGTGGTTCGGTGCTAACTTGCACCTACATCCACTCCCAAGCTCCTACTTGAGAATTCCAATCCACTAAACTGTATTCAACCTGAATACACTCGTCGAAACCTCCGACTCTAACTGTCCCAACTACAACACTTATTTCTCGGGTACAAGCTAACCCAATACAATCCGATCAAGGTTCGGATCAATCTTCCCACATTTTGAACCTTCCAAAACAAAAATAATAACTCAAAAAGAGTATTATAGTTAATTACACAGAAATACAGATGAAGCTCCTTTAATGAGCGAATAAAGCTTTAAATACACTTTACACAATTAGAAGGAAGCTCTTTCAGATTTTCTCAAGGTGGTTGGAGACTTGAATGAGCACTTGAGGAGTTGGTGAACTGAATTAAAAGCTTCTTGAACTCTTTAAGTGGGCTCTTGCTTAGGGTTGTAAAGAATGCTAGAAAAATCCTTTTTTCCAATCTCTCTCTTATTATTGATTCCTCCTTTAAGTCCCTTTATATAACTTCAAATAATGGTGGAGAGTAATCTGGACTGAAATAGAGCCATTAGAGCATATTAAATGGGCATTAAATGTCATTGAAACGGATTAAAAACTAGCCGTTTGCAGAAATTTTCTGTCACAGGGGTCGACTTATAGGGTCGACTCATACTCATGGGTCGACTCATGGGTCGACCTCTGTGGAAAAGAGCAAAAATAACTGTTCTGTATATTTTGACCTGCAGAGCAGCAGAGGTCGACTCATAGGGTCGACTCATGCCAAAGGGTCGACCCATGGGGTCGACTCACAGAGTGTGCCAGCAAAATTTTGCGTACCGTTCACCCTTTAAGCCATAAGTTGACTCATGGGGTCGACTCAAAAATAGAAACCTGATTTTCTTACAAAAATTACTTTCAAAATATTGAAATTTCCTCCAATAGATTGCACGTCTTTGTTCTTGCTCTTGAGGCTTCTGAATCAGGTCTTGATAAAATTATGATTTTGCCCTAAAATGCAATAAGTCTTTTTTTCAAGCCAAAATTATTAGTAATCCCTCAAATACTTTGTAATCATCAAAATAAATTCAAGAAGCAACAATCTTCTCCTTTTTGATGATGACAAAATACTTGAGCAAAAGTATATATAAAGCATTGAACATGAATTTCAAATTTATGAAGATGCATCACTTAAATATTATAGCCAAGTATTAGAACGAGATGCATCATAAGCAGTTTAAGATAAATTTGAAATTTACTTATAAGTGCATTTGCCTGAAAAGAAAAAGCTGATTTTGATTCTTTGGCATATGACACATGTGCCCATTGCTTATCAATTTACTCATTGCTCATTCTTTATTACTTATTTCTCAATCTTGATTTATTACTTAATGTTCAATCTTTATTGCTCTTATTGCTCATTCCGATTTTGATTCTTTACTCCCCCTTTTTGGCAGCATCAATTGAGATTCTCCCTTTTTGACAGCATCAATTGGTATTCTCTCTTATTCCATCAATTGATACCACAATTTACCTCTTTAGCTCCTTTCTTTGATTGCTTGTTTCTATTGTTTATTATTTTACTCCCCTCAATATAGCAATTGTAAAAGGTATACCAATTTACTTATTTAGAGAATATTGCTATTCAGTATTTAATAATTAAAAAAAATTCAATTTGATCATTTTCAGAGATATTCATTGAAAGTCAAAGTATTATATATATATAATATATATATATATATAAAATATATAATATATATATATAATATATCCAAAATGTGACTGAATACATAGATGTTTCAATATATAAGTGTTAACTTAGAGTACAAAAGACATGGATAGAAACTATCCAAAGATCAAATAGTCAACATTACATTACATGGCCATAAGATAGATCCAAGACAAAAAACTGGAGAAAGGACAGACTACACTGGATCTAATAGATATCATGGCTGGACGGATCGAGTCTGATGAATCAGAGATGGGGTGAGGAGATGAAGGATCATGTCCACAAGCTCGACTCGACCGGTCTGCCTCTGCCACGGGTAGAGGTGCCAGCACGAGTGGACGGGTGAGAAGATCCTGAAGGCTGAGAAGCAAAGGACTGTGCTACGAGTGAGAGTCTGATAGTATCCAGAAGGTTCAAGGCTCTCGAAACAGACTGTAGCAGGGCACTGAACTGAGTTGAAGCATATTCACTAGAGCCCCTAATCTCTCTCCTCAGAAAGTCAAAACCACTCTCTAAGACTCCTCGCAGTCTGGCTGCCTCTGCAGATAGGTCTGAGACCTCAGTGATGTCCTCATGTTGCTGTGGATGGGCTAGAGCTAACACTTGTCCCTGCAAGTCAAGTACTCTACAGTCAGTCTCAATACACAATCCTTAAGTTGCTCAATGCGTACTGATTCATATGAAATCATTGAAAAATAGTGGAGATGTGGGGATCAGTGTCTGATCAGATACATCGTGAGATGTTGATCCCTGAGCAAAAATTGAAGTGCCCATCTGACGAGATAGTATAGAAGCTACACGCTGAGATATCATCTCTATCTGATCATCAGCCAATCTGATCTCAGAAGGATGTGCTCTGCTGTCCGGCTGCTGAACTGAAGCATGTCTCCTCGCAGACTCTGACGGCCAGTCTCGTAATAAAAATAAACTGAATATCTGGTGAAGCTGCTCTGTGATCACGGAGGGGTGAGGATGGTCCTTCCTCCTCTGCTCTGTCCTCAGCTCTCTCATCCACACCTTTTGTCCAACCACCATCAGTTTTGGGAAATTCCATGCGGTGCAAAGTATGACGTTGATAGTGTCAGAGTGAGATAGCCTAGCTACTGCCTCTCCCTCAAAGCTAACTTCGAACTCCTAAATACTAAAGTGAGAGCCATACCAAAAGGCAAATGTGCCTTGGACCTATTCAAGGTCTCGCTCATAGCCTTAAACATCAATGCCGAGAGGTTCAGGAGGTTTGAGTAATAACATGATACATAATACAGATGTCCGACCAGAGAGAAGATCATGTCTACCACTTCTAGAAAAAATAACTTAGTTATCATGTGGTGCAATAGTCTCATCTCAATGAAAGAATCTTTGTCTCTAATTTGTTCAGGCTTCCAGTGAAGGTTCTCCCTAGATAATATTATTCCTTCCTCTTTACTGGGAGTTTCATGTTTGTGTACCCCTCACAAGGTAAATGAAGTATTTCTCCCAAAAGCATAGGATCTAGGCTAATGTCTACTCCCTTCACTGTGGATTTTACTGTTTCATTGCTATATCCCAAATTCAGATAAAATTCTCTAACAAGATCCACATAAATATTTTCTTTTAGAGAGCAGTAGAATTTTCAACCTTGGTCCTTAATTTTTGATCCGATAGAGAACCTTCCTTTTCAAAAAATCTGAAATCAATGTTTTTTGTCGGGCTCTACCTTTCTATCGGAGAGGGATACTTTACTAGGCTGATTGGAGACCGGGTTGTAGCTGGAGCTGAAGCAGGAGTAGGGTTTGAAGCAGAAGTGGTCTCGGTTGCACACTTTTTTCCAACCCGCGAACTATTTCCTCCTCTGTGGAAGCTTCATCTTCAGAGCCATTTGCACAGGTAGGACTTGCACGAAACTTAGGAGAGCAAATGTGAGGGAGAAATGAAAGGTTTTTAGTGAAAAGATAAGAATTTTGGAGAAGTTAAATTCCGGTTTGGAGAAAACGGGTAGAATCTAGGGTAAGCTCGAATCACTCCAAATGAAGAAGGAGAAAGGAGGAACTTGGTTCCAAGAGGGCGATTTAGAGGATGAGAGACGGCGGAGAGGGATTTGAGGGAAAACTTGGATTTGAGGAAGAAGAGAGAGAGACTTTTGGTTTGGTGGAAGGATGAAGGTGGAGAGTTGGATCAGCTCAAGGAGAGATTTCCAACAAAAAGAAGGTGCCCGAAAGATTTAGTCAATATTACAAATTTACCCTAGGGTCGACTCATGGCACAGAGAAATTCAGAAAAATGATGAAACAATTTCGAAAAAATTTGAAACATTAGACGAAGGATGTTTACCCAAAAATTGATTATGAGAATGATAATTTTGAGATTTTGAGCTCAAAAGAAAAGGTGAGAATTAAGCTAAAAGAATTTTTGGTGGTGATATCTTGAAATCAGAGAGATACTTAAGCAGATGGATCAAGGATTCCTAGTTCTCTCTTAATTTTATAAATCTATCTTCACTTAAGGCCTTGGTAAAGATGTCGGCTAATTATTTTTCAGTACAAACATAGTCAAGAATTATGTCTTTATTTTGGACATATTTTCTTATGAAATGATGTCTGATTTCAATATGTTTTGATCTAAAATGTTGAATTGGATTTTTAATGAGATTTATAGCACTAGTGTTATCACATCTTATGGGAGTTTCATTAAGTTTGATATCAAAGTCTTTGAGTTGTTGCTTAATCCACAAGATTTGAGCACAACAACTTCCGGCTGCAATGTATTCGACCTCGGCCGTAGACAGTGCTATCGAATTTTGTTTCTTGCTAAACCAAGAGATTAGGTTAACTCTAAAAATTGGCAAGTTTCACTAGTACTTTTTCTATCTAATTTACATCCAGCAAAATCGACATCTGAATATCCTATTAAGTCAATTAGTGAGTCCTTAGAATACCATAATCCTAGAGTTTGTGTACTATTTAAATATCTAAGGATTCTTTTAACTGTATTCAAGTGTGATTCTTTTGGATTTGATTGAAAGTGAGCACATAGGCAAACACTAAACATAATATCAGGTCTACTAGCAGTTAAATATAATAGAAAATAATCATGCCTCTATAAAATTTTAAGTCTACATTTTTACCTTCTTCATCTTGTCAAGCTTACATGTTGGGCTCATGGGTGTGCCAATTGGTTTGGAGTTCTCCATTCCAAATCTTTTGAGTAATTCTCTTGTGTACTTGCTTTGGGTGATGGAGATTCTTTCCTTTGTTTGTTTGATTTGGAGTCTGAGGAAGAATGTAAGTTCTCCCATCATGCTCATCTCGAACTCCCCCTGCATGAGCTTTGCAAAATCTTGACAAAGAGTTTCATTAGTAGACCCAAAAATAATGTCATGATATATATTTGTATAACTAATATATTATCTTGATTTCTTTTAATGAAAAGAGTTGTGTCTACATTTTCTCTTGAAAAATTATTATTGAGTAAAATTTGCTTAGCCTTTCATACCAAGCCCTAGGTGCTTGTTTCAAACCATATAGAGCTTTATTTAATCTAAAAATATGATTAGAAAAAATATGATTTTCAAAACTTGGGGTTATTCTACATAAACTTTTTCAGCAATATATCCATTTAAAAAGTACTTTTGACATCCATTTAGAATAATTTAAATTTCATAAAGCAAGCATATGCAAATAGAAGTCTAATTGCCTCTAATCTAGTAACAGATGCAAAGTCTCATCAAAATCAATTCTTTCTTCTTGATTATAACCTTTTGCAACCAATCTTGCTTATTTCTTATTATATTTCCATGTTCATCCAATTTATTTCTATATACCCATTTTGTGCCAATTATTGAATAGTTTTTAGGTCTTGATACTAAGGTCCATACATTATTTCTTTCAAATTGATTAAGTTCTTCTTGCATTGCATTAATCCAATTATAATCTTTTTCACTTCGTCTATAGTTTTAGATTCAAGATGAGAGATAAAAGCAAAATGATTGAATGCATCTTTAAGTGAGGAATGAGTTCTTACACCATGTGTAGGATCACCAATGATTAGTTTCTTGGGGTGATTGTGATCATACCTCCATTCTTTGGGTAGATTATTTGTACCTTGAGGTTGTTCTTGTCGTTCTTCACCTTTCTCATCTTGTTTGACTTCATGTTCTTCATCATCTTGAATTGTTGAATCTTTTAGAGTGATTTCCTTCATCCCTTCTATAAGAGATCTACATCATCAAAACCTTCATTCTTCTTTGAAGGAAGATCGTTAGTTTCATCAAAGACAACATGTATTGACTCCTCTACTACTAAGGTTCTTTTGTTGAAAACTCTAAAGCTTTACTAGAGGAGGAGTAACCAAGAAAAATTGCTTCATCAGATTTTGTATCAAATTTTCTAATCTTTCTTTACCATTGTTTAACACAAAATATCGGCAACCAAAAATATGAAAATATGCAATGTTTGATTTTCTTCCTTTCCAAAGCTCATAGGGAGTTTTCTTTAAAATTTGTCTAATTAAAGTATGATTTAATATGTAACATTCTGTATTAATAGCTTCCGTCCAAAAGTATCTTGGAAGGTTGCTTTCACATAGCATGGTACGGCCATTTCTTCAAGGGTTCTATTTTTTCTTTCTACTACTTCATTTTGTTGGGGTGTCCTAGGTGCCGAAAAGTTGTGGCCTATTCCTTTTTCATCACAAAATTTTTCAAAATCTTGATTTTCAAATTCGGTTCCATGATCACTTCGAATATTTTGAATTGAAAAACCTTTCTCATTTGTGATTTTCGATAAAATTTAGAGAAAACTTGAAAAATTTCATTCTTGTGTGCCAAAAAAAAAATCCATGTAAAACGAGAAAATCATCAATAATTACAAAACCATATCATTTTCCTCCTAGACTAGTAGTTCTAGTAGGTCCAAATAAATCCATGTACAATAATTCTAATGGCCTAAAGTTGAAACAATATTTTTAGATTTGAAAAAAACTCTTATTTGTTTACCTAGTTGGCATGCATCACAAATTCTATCTTTTTCAAAGTTCAATTTGGGTAGACCAATAACCAATTCTTTCTTAATAAATTTTAAAAGTGAATGCATGCTAATATGTGCAAGCCTACGATGCCAAAGCCAACTAGTCTCATTAATCTTGGCATTCAAGGATACTAGACATTGTATGTTTATTTTGGATAGATCATTTAAATCTATCATATAAATATTACCATGTCTATGCCCAACAAATTTAATACCTTTATTAACAGGACTAGTTACAATGCAAATAGAAGATTCAAAAATAACTTTGTATCTTTATCACAAAATTGAGTGATGTTTAATAAATTATGTTTAAACCATCTACTAATAAAATATTTTCAATATACTTGGAAGGAGTGATACCAATGTTACCTATACTGATGATCTTTCCTTTGTCATTGTCTCCAAAGGTGACCATCCCTCCATTTTTAGCATCAAGTGTGATGAATTGAGATTCATCACCAGTCATGTGTCTCAAGCATCCGCTATCAAGATATCATTTTCGATTTGCTCCTTGGGATGCGAGACACTCCTGCAAGCAAAAGTCAAGTTTTTACTTTAGGTACCCAAGTTTCTTGGGTCCTTTTTGGTTAGTCACAATGGTTCCTTTTGGAACCTATATTTTCTTTGCATTAGATTAATGGATTTGTTAAAGAGACAAGTATATGACTTGTGATCTATTCTACCACATTTGAAGTAAGTAGTGTTTGAGAACTTGTTGTTTGAAGAGTTTACATAGATATTTTTTAGAAACTTTTGTTTCTTTAAGGGGTTGTAACCAAGACCAGCCTTATTATAAACAACTTTTTGATTTTCAAGAATCATATTAAGTTTATTAGAACTTAAGGTAAATTTTTCAACTATTAGTTTTAGCTTGACAATTTCTTCTTTAAGTTCAGATTTTCTTGAAACAGGATAGATTTTTCATTTGAAATGCTCTCATTTTGTTTTAGTAAAGATTGATTCTTTGATTTTAACTTTTTGTTCTTTATCCCTAGCTTTTTTAGTTCATCAATTAAATCATAAAAAGCTTCATGAAGTTCTTCAAAGGTAAAGTCAATAGGAGTTGCAGAATTTACCTCATTTTCATGTGCCATAAGGCACAAGTTGGCTTGTTCATTTGAGTCTTCTTCTTCGGAGCTTGACTCATCACTTCCACTCCAAGTAACCATCATGGCCTTCTTCTTGTACTTCTTGAGACCCTTCTTCAGTTGTGGGCATTCAGACTTAAAATATCTCGGTTTATTGCATTCGTAGCAAATAAGGGATTGGTCTTTATCTTTTCTTTGTATATTCTCCTTTTATGGGTGGCCTCTTCCTCATTCCTTATTTCTTTTTCCTCAAAAATTTCTTAAACTTTCTAGTAATGAGAGCTATTTCTTCATCCTGCTCTTCATTTTCAGTATCATCAGTTTCTTCATCAAGTTGAGCCATGGATTTGAGGGCGATTGTCCTCTTCTTTTTGACTTCTTCTTCTTGATGTTGTTTCATGCTCAGCTCATGTGTCATCAGTGATCCTAGAAGCTCTTCTAAGGGTAGGATGTTCAGATCTTTGGCTTCTTGGATAGCGGTCACTTTGACTTCTCAAGTTCTTAGTAAGGACCTAAAATCTTCCTCACGAGGTCACTATTAGAATAAGACTTATCAAGATTTTTAAATCATTTATAATATCAGTAAAATGAGTAAATATTTCAGTTATAGATTCATCATGCTCCATTTTAAAAAGTTCATATTTATGTACGAGCATGTTAATTTTAGATTCTTTCACTTGATTAGTTCCTTCATGAGTTACTTCTAATCTATCCCATATTTTCTTAGCAGACATGCATGTTGAAATACGATTGAATTCATTAGCATCTAGGACACAATACAAAATATTCATGGCTTTAGCATTTAGTTGAGCCATTTTCTTATCAACCTCATCCCATTCTTTTTCAGATTTGGTTGATTCCACACCATCAATAATTTTAGTGGGTGTGTGTGGTCCGTTTACTATGATACTTCACATATCATAGTCAAGTGCTTGAATGAAGATTTTCATCTGAGCTTTTCAATAGGTATAGTTTGACCCATTGAAAAGTGAAGGTCGGTTAGTGGACTGCCCCTCGGCTAGAGAAGTGCCAACTTGAGTTGCCATAGATCTTTAGCTCTTTGATGGTTAAATCAAAGTAGGGCTAGAGCACCGAGCTCTGATACCACTTGTTGCCCAGCTATGCAATCCAAGAGGGGGGGTGAATTGAGTTTTTAAAAATTTAAACTTAATTTACAACTATGAAGATTATTTAATAAGAGCAAGATAAGTATGGAGAGTGTAATTTATGCAAGAGTAATAGTTGGATGCAAGAATGTAAGAGAATAAAGAAGTTTAAAAGGAGAGCAATTAAGCACAACACAAACAAGAAGATTTATAGTGGTTAGGTGCCAACCTTGCACCTACATCCACTCCCCAAGCTCCTACTTGAGAATTTCAATCCACTAAACTGTATTCAACCTGAATACACTCATCGAAACCTCCGACTCTAGCTATCTCAAGCTAGAACACTTATTTTTGGGTACAAGCCAACTCAATACAATCCGATTCAAGGTTCGGATCAACCTTCCCATGTTTTAGAATCCTTCTAAAACAAAAACAATAACTCAAAAAGAGTATTACAGTTAATTGCACAGAAATACAGATGAAGCTCCTTTACTGAGCAAATAAAGCTTTAAATACACTTTACACAATTAGAAGGAAGCTCTTTCAGATTTTTTCAAGGTGGTTGGAGATTTGAATGAGCACTTGAGGAGTTGGTGAACTTGAATTAAAAGCTTCTTGAACTCTTTAAGTGGGCTCTTGCTAAGGGTTGAAAAGAATGCTTGAAGAATCTTTTTCAATCTCTCTCTTCTTATTGATTCCCTCCTTTAAGTCTCTTTATATAACTTCAAATAATGGTGGAGAGTAATCTGGGCTAAAATAGAGCCGTTAGAGCATATTAAATGAGCATAAAATATCATTAAAATAGGTTAAAAACTAGTCATTGTGAAAATTTTCCGTCACAGAGGTCGACTCATAGGGTCGACTCATGCTCATGGGTCGACTCATGGAGTCGATCTCTGTGAAAAAGAGTAGAAAATGACTGTTCTGTAATTTTGGCCTGCAGAGCAGCAGAGGTCAACTCATAGGGTCGACTCATGCCAAGGGGTCGACCTATGGGGTCGACTCACAGAGTGTGCTAGCCAAAATTTCTGCGTGCCGTTCAGCCCTTTAAGCCATGAGTCGACTCATGGGATCGGCTCAAAAATAGAAACCTGATTTTCTTACAAAATATACTTTCAAAAATGTTAAATTTCCTTCAATAGATTGCACGTCTTTTGTTCTTGCTCTTGAGGCTTCTGAATCAGGTCTTGATAAAATTATGATTTTGCCTCTGAAATACAATAAGTCTTTTTTCAAGCCAAAATCATTAATAATCCCCTCAAATGCTTTGTAATCATCAAAATCAATTCAAGGAGCAACAAGTCTATTCGGATCAAAGGAAGCAATGTATTGAGGGTAGTTTCTCTTTCAATGATCCTACTTCCAACAGTAAAAGCACTCTGTCTGACTCTAATCGAACTTGGACTTCACGCGGTCTGACCTCGAGCACTTGGCACCTTATTTTTTTTTCTTCTTTCCTTTCTTAAAGGGACGATGTCTATCTGAAGAAGATGCTCCCACTACATTCACCATCTTCTTGTGGAGCTGGTGATCTTTCTCAAAAGTCTACAGCAATCCCAACAGACCGTGATAGTTTACTACAGGCTTCATCATTCGATAATGATTGAGAAACGGTAAGTAGGACTTCGACAGAGAATTTAGAATCGCATATTTTTCAAGCTACTCGTGCAAGGAAATGCTGAGCTTGCAGAGGCACTCGATCTGTTCGATCATATATAATATATGATCGATTATTGACGGCCCCTCCCTCATCCTGACATTGAAAATGGCACAACTAGTCTTGTGCCGCTCAATATCATCGGGAGTGTCAAAAGAATCGTTCAATATTTTGAGCATTTTTTTTGACTGAACTTCCTTGAATTGTGACTGAACTCGTCGTTCACAGTCACTCGCATAATACAATGTACCATAGTGTGATCGTTGAGCTATTTTAAGTGTCTCGAACCACATCACGAGCATTGGGAGCGAACTCCTCAAATATTGGGTCTGTCAGCACATACAAGATCTGCTCGTACTCCAGGATATCTTCAATTTTTGATACCAACTATCAAAATTGGGTCCTCTCAATTTATCACTGTCTAACAGCGATCGAGTGATAAGTTGGTGGCCATAACTACAAAAGAAAAATCAAAACTTAATTAGTATATGAATCGATTAAGCCTAAAGATATAGACTCTAGTCTAAAAGTTCTCTGACTATTTTAAACGAATTGGTAGCCTCTACCTTCAATTCGAGAAATTACTCTAATTTCTTAGTGAGTACTAGAATCTACATAGTTGCACATGAGCTCGACTTTGGCCGGCTCACCTATATGCATCCCATGGGTAGGTTCTTAATCAATTATTTCATTAAACAATTTCTAGTAATTAATTTTACCTCAGGATCCTAACAGTAGGCTTTGGTCTCCACTAAAAGGTCTGGCTAGGTCCAACCATTAACATGATCATACTTAAGAATCTAACCATAAATGATCAGGTCCAATTTTGATCGATCATTCTGATTATCCATAAGAGAGACTCGACTGAGTCATCATACTATGAATGATAATTCTAATAGTAGATGAGCACCAGACCTTTGGGCCATCCAATGATTATCCAACTATTGGATCCATTATCACCAACTTAATGGAAGGCTATGAGCTAGTTATCTCCATAATTATTTATTTTTAAGGATCTAATAATTTTAGAAGATTTAATTAATTAAATTGATAGATGAGAAAAGACTCGATCAGTTATTCTTAATCCTCCCACCGACTTTACCAAGTTAAATTAAAGAAGATTAGGTTTAATCTGGTCCACCCAACGAGTCATAAATCCTCCCACTGACTTCATCAAGTCATGAAGAGGACTGAAGATAAGTTAAACTAGGGGCACCTAAATCAGTCATACTGATTTTTTAGTTAGCATGGATCAAGCCCAATCATTAAGTGATCTAATCAAAATATGATTGACCATATTGACCAGATAAGTGAGATCAGTGGGAGTGATATACCATTAACTCATCATAGACTCAATTTATGCAAGTAGCTCCCATTAGTGACCACCGATTAAGATTGCCAAACTTATCTTAGACACCAACTGATTAAACAGTTTCAATTTGATTGACTTATAGATTTGGGTTCGACATGAAGCTACGATCAAGGTTCATCTTAGTCTAATCAAAGACGTAGACTTGACCAACTACAACTATTGAAAATTGATCAACAGAAAAAATTGATCCAATCAGAATTAATTTTTAATTAGATTTGATCAATTACTAACATGATCCATTATCAATGATTTCTAACCCTAGGTCTAATCCAATTAAAATGGACTTGTCTCGAGCTAATTCATTAATTCATGAATTATGTAATTGATGTCTTAGATCTTTAATTCTCAAATCTAGATCACTTAATTCTCAATTAAGTTTTGGACTAACATGGGTTGGGATTCGGTGTTCGAAAATAATTTTTTAGATTTATAAAATATTTTTATAAATAATTATTCAATGATCAAAATTCTAATTTTAGATCTAAAATATATTATTTTAGATCTAAAATAAAATTTTAAAATCTTTTCACTATTCATCTTCATGAGAAATAATCGCGTAGCATCCCTACACACCATAGGAGATCCCTATCAAATGGATAAAGAGGGCCGTAAAATCCTGATTTCTCCTCAAATTAATATCAGATTTATACAGAAAATTCATGTCATAAGAAACCAACGCTCTGATACTATTGTTGAAAAATAGGTAGTTCAAAGTATATAATTTTTTTTACAGTGAAAGTAATAGATTAAACTATTTAATCTCCAACACATAGTTTAGATTAGATCTAAACTATCTTTCTAAGGATCTATGATGTGAAAATAATGCATAAAAAAATTTGATTGAACATAAAAGACTACATTGATCGTATCAATACCCTGAATCAGTTCTAACTGTTAGATCTGATCTGATGAGTTCGAAACTCATTACTTGATCATGCATCGACGATCACCACTATTGATGAATATGGTAGAAGATCTTTTCTGATGTCGAACAGTCGCACAGCTCGTCCGATCTCTACAGGTAGTCCACTTGAAGCCCTAAACAGATCATCCTTCTCGAGAGTGCTAGCTCGCGATGAAGGCTCTGGATGGCTAATGGAGACTCCTTTCTTCAAATCAAATGGACATCTCTAGATTAGAAGATGGAGCTTTTCAAGGAGGAGGTGGTGTGGAAGAAGAAGAACAAAACTCCTTTTATTTTTCTCTCTCACAAAATTGGAACTAGAAAATCCTAGAAGCCCACCTTAGATCTCACTCCCTAAAGAGGAACCTTCTTCCTTTTTTTCTCACACACGGACGTCCACCCTTTCTCTTAGATTTCTCACACCCTCTCTGACATTCTCTCACACCAAAAGTGATCTGATGAGGTGCACAAAAAATCACCCCTTCTTAAAGTAGTGTCCCATTAAGATAAGGATAGAGTTTGGGTGGTTTGGTTCAGGTTCAAATATGGTTTGATCTTATCATGAATTCAAATTAGATTTGAATTCAATTTTAAACCAAACTCAATCCACATCTAAGGGACTCAGAAAGGGTGGTGACAACACTTAGATTGGCATAAAAAACCCATGCAAAAAATCATTTGCATGTGAGAAAGAAGGCTGGTCGGTGGCATAGAAGAGTCTCACAAAACTTGACTCTTGATTTCAAATCAATTTGAACTCAAATTTAAACCAATAAAATTCTAATCCAAAGAAGATTCAGAAGAAGACATCACACACTTTTTGGGCACAAAAAATTTCATGTGAAAACTCCTTTCACGCATGAAGAAAAGATGGATGCAGGTAGGGTGCACAAGGGGTGTTCTCATTCTATTTGAATTCGAATTTATTTCTAATTAGATTCTTGATCCAACCAAATTAGATTAGATCTAATTAGATTATTTAATTTAATTAGATAATAAATAATTTTAATTAAATTCTAATCAAATTAAAAATTAATCAAGCTCGAATAAGAAATCAAACACTCTTAGCGATTAGATCATCTTATAACCTAATCGGATCAAACCAAATTGAATCTAATTTAATTAGATTTAATTCAAACTTCAAATACTCAATCAAATTAAGTTAATTAACAATCTAATCACTAATCAATTCTTCTATAATTTATCAATAATTAATAAATTAATTTATTATAATTTTTTGCACAAGGTTAATCATCAATCGAATTGACGATAAACCTTAGAATGATTCTCAATCGTTGATCAGCCACATAATCAGTGGAAGAAACTTCTTTTGAGTGTGACCCTATAGGTTCGATCCTAAGTTGATAGTATTGAAATAAACTTTCTATACCAATCAAAAAGATCATCTAGCAATAGTACCCAACGTCCGGATAGGTTGAAAGATTGTAAAGCATCATTCATGAACCAATTGGTATATATTACCATATGATTCATCTTTTGACCCTAATGCTCAAGGTGATCTGGAGTTTAACTGTCAACCCTGGAATAGTCAGCCTCATTGTGTCTCAACCATTCAAATCCGTCATATGATTTATCCTGACCAAGGTTTTACTAAATTAAAACATACACGGATGCATTAATTCTTACTTATTCGAAAGGATCAATTTCATCTTGACTCATATACCGATTTTGCAAATACTTGACTGTACCCAAAATCTTCCATCATTGGATTAGAAATTCAGATAGTCTTGGTACCAAAATATAATGAGTTACTTGCAAGTCACCATGATGATGTCAGATCAGAGGAATACTTATACCCATATCTTTCATGAGTTTCTCTTGATAGCAGAGTGCTCAGTAGTTGATCACATTCAATAAGATATACTCCTACATCTCACTTGTATGCCATATCAGTGTCTTCACACCTCTTGATTATGAGGACTACCAATGCATATGACACATAATGAGCTACACCTGATAAATACTATCATCCTAGTAGTAGCATATCATTTAGTCGTGAACTTATTTTAAGGACTAAATGATATATCTTCCTATATCGATTAAGATAGTCCCAAGGACTTCATTACAACAATTAGAGTTTATAAAGAAGATGTATTACTAGGAGAAAAAAAATAAATTAATTTATCAATTATATATATTTATATTAACACCATCATCAATAGGCTGATGACTTTGAGACATAATTTTCAACACTGACATGGTACACAGTTAGTCACTCAGTGCTGGACTGAGTCGATTAAGTTATAAGTTAGTCGACTCAGTTTGAGGCT